>NW_020664523.1:2286285-2308633 GCF_002925995.2 Terrapene triunguis | reverse complement strand
CTCGAGGTCCCTTCCAGTCCTAGAATCTATGAATCTATGAATCTATGCCACCGAGGGAGAAGGATAAGGCTCTGGTACAGGGAGGACACTGGCTGCTGGTTACTTCTGGCAGCAGGCAGTGCTCCACCCCTACTCCCAACCCACCCACCATGGTGATAGAGAACCATTATGCTGCCTTGGCAACAAGTGATGAGGAACCACCCCCAAAGGTTGAAGAGGAGAAGCCACGTACCCCCAAGACTGGGAGGATCAGAGCTAACACTCCCAGGAGGAAACATAGGGTATTGGTGGTTGGAGACTCTCTTCTGAGGGGAACGGAGGCACTTTTCTGTCGCCCTGACATGGCATCTCAGGGGATATGCTGCCTGCCAGGGGCCCATATCTGAGACATTACGGAGGGACTGTCAAGGATCAACTGGCCTCTGACTACTACCCCATGCTACTCATCCATGTGGGCACTAATGATACTGCAAGGTATGACCCTCAGCAGATCAGAAGTGACTACAGGGCTCTGGGAGTAAGGGTAAGGGAGTTGGGAGCGCAGGTGGTGTTCTCTTCGATCCTTCCGGTCAAGGGTAGAGGCCTCGGCAAAGACAGATACATTCTGGAGGTAAATGCCTGGCTGCAAAGATGGTGTCACTAGGAGGGCTTCGGCTTCCTTGACCACGGGATGCTGTTCCAGGAAGAAGGACTGCTAAACAGAGATGGGGTCCACCTATCGAGGAAGGAGAACAGCATATTTGACTACAGACTGGCTAACCTAGTGAGGAGGGCTTTAAACTAGGTTTGACAGGGGCAAGTGACCAAAGCCCACAGATAAGTCAAAAACATGGAGACCTGGGAGAAGGGTCAGACTTTGGGGGGAGCATGGGCTGTTAAGCAGAAATAAGGGAGAGAGAAGACAGAACTGGCGGGGGGGGGGGATTAAATCAGTATCTTAGATATCTGTATACTAATGCAAGAAGAATGGGAAATAAGCAGGAAGTATTCGAAATGCTAATAAATAAACACAGCTATGACATAGTTGGCATCACGGAGACTTGGTGGGATAACACACATGACTGGAATATTGGTATAGAAGGATACAGCTTGCTCAGGAAGGACAGGCAGGGAGAAAAGGGATGAGGTGTTGCCTTATATATTAAAAATGTATACACTTGGACTGAGGTTGAGATAGAAATAAGAAACAGACTTGTTGAAAGTCTCTGAGTAAGGATAAAAGGGGTAAAAAACAAGGGTGATGCCATGGTAGGGGATCTACTACAGACCACCAAACCAGGAAGAAGAGGTGGATGAGGCTTTTTTTAAACGACTAACAAAATCATCCAAAGCACAGGACTTGGTGGTGATGGGGACTTCAACAACTCAGACATCTGTTGGGAAAATAACACAGCAGGGCACAGATTATCCAACAAGTTCTAGGAATGTATTGGAGACAGTTTTTTATTTCAGAAGGTAGAAAAAGCTACTAGCGGGGGAGGCTGTTCTAGATTTGATTTTAACAAATAGGGAGGAACTGGCTGAGAATTTGAAAGTGGAAGGCAACTTAGGTGAAAGTGATCATGAAATGGTAAGGTTCATGATTCTAAGGAATAGTAGGAGGGAGAACCGCACAATAAAGACAATGGATTTTAAGAAGGGAGACTTTAGCAAACTCAGGGAGTTGGTAGGTAAAATCCCATGGGAAGCAAGTCTAAGGGGAAAAACAATTGAAGACAGTTGGCAGTTTTTCAAAGAGACATTATTAATGGCACAAGAGCATAGGAAAGATAGGAAGTATGGCAAGAGACCACCCTGGCTTACCCAGGAGATCTTCAACGAACTAAAACTCAAAAAAGAGTCCTATAAAAAGTGCATCCGAAGAAGTGGGCTGTAGCCCACGAAAGCTTATGCTCTAATAAATTTGTTAGTCTCTAAGTTGCCACAAGTACTCCTGTTCTTTTTGCGGATACAGACTAACACGGCTGCTACTCTGAAACCTATAAAAAGTGGAAACTCGGTCAAATTACAAAGGATGAATATAAACAAATAACACAAGTATGTAGGGACAAAATTAGAAAAGCCAAGGCACAAAATGAGATCAAACTAGCTAGGGACACAAAAGGTAACAAGAAAACATTCTACAATATATTAGAAGCAAGAGGAAGACCAAGGACAGAGTAGGCCCGTTACTCAATGAGGGGGGAAAGACAATAACAAAAAATGTGGAAATGGCAGAGCTGCTTAATGACTTCTTTGTTTCAGTTTTCACCAAGAAGGTTGGTGGCAATTGGACGTCTAACATAGTGAATGCCAGTGAAAATGAGGTAGGATCAGAGTCTAAAATAGGGAAAGAACAAGTCAAATATTACTTAGACAAGTTAGATGTCTTCAAATCACCAGGCCTGATAAATTGCATTCTAGAATACTCAAGGAGCTGACTGAGGAGATATCTGAGCCATTAGCAATTATCTTTGGAAAAGTCATGGAAGATGGGAGACATTCCAGAAGACTGGAAAAGGGCAAATCTAGTGCCCATCTATAAAAAGGGAAATAAGGACAACCCTGGGAATTACAGACCAGTCAGCTTAACTTTTATACCCGGAAAGATAATGGAGCAAATAATTAAGCAATCAATTTGCAAACACCTAGAAGAAAATAAGGTGATAAATAACAGTCACCATGGATTTGTCAAGAACAAGCCGTGTCAAACCAACCTGATAGCTTTCTTTGACAGGGTAACAAGCCTTGTGGATAGGGGGGAAGCAGTAGATGTGGTATATCTTGACTTTAGTAAGGCTTTTGATACTCTTTCGCATGACCTTCTCATAAACAAACTAGGGAAATACAACCTAGATGGAGCTACTATAAGGTGGGTGCATAACTGGTTGGGAAATCGTTCCCAGAGAGTAGTTATCAGCGGTTCACAGTCATGCTGGAAGGGCATAACGAGTGGGGTCCTGCAGAGATTGGTTCTGGGTCCGGTTCTGTTCAATATCTTCATCAATGATTTAGATAATACCTGGTCCTGCCTTGAATGCAGGGGACTGGACTAGATGACCCCTTGAGGTCCCTTCCAGTTCTATGATTCTATTAAAATGAAATGGTTCCACTTTTTTTTCCCTTCAGATTTCTTTGTTCGTTTTTTTCCCCCTGGCCAAAACAATCTGGTGAATTTGAGCTGAATTTGTAAAACGTTTCCGTTAACCCGAATCTGCATTTTTCAGGGAAAAAATGGTTTTTCCCAAAAATTTTGCTCAGCTCTAGCTAGGATTTCAAGACCTGATCTGGAAAGCATCCTGACCATAAGTCTCTGGGCCCTTACACTTTCTCCCCCAGACAGGCAAATGGCCATCTGTCCCCTGGAATTCAGTGTTGTTCCAAAAGTGGGGCACTAGCCCCTCAAGCCCCTTTGATTTGGCCTCATGCTATGGGAAGCATGGGCATACTTTTTAAAGGCATATGCTTGGTCTCTCCTGCCTCCCCCTCCTCACTATCTCATAGAGCTGGAAGGGACCTCAAAAAGTCATCGAATCCAGCCCCCTGCCTTCACTAGCAGGACCAAGTACTGATTTTTGCCACAGATCCCTAAGTGGCCCCCTTAAGGATTGAACTCACAACCCTGGTTTTAGCAGGCCAATGCTCAAACCACTGAGCTATTGCTACAGTGGACACTCCCAGCCTTCCCAGTGGCAGAGAGCCCATGCCCCAGGTGTTCCAGCACTGAATGAAGCTCTGGGATGAGCCACAAAAACTTGCAGTTTCACAGCAATATCCATTTAGCTTCTGGGCCCTTTACTGATGTTCCCATCTCCCCAGCCTCACCACCAGTGTTTGGGGTCTAGTGACAAAGGAACGAGTTTGAGCTATACAGCCCGACTGAGCTTCTCCTTCCCAGGGCACAGGCCACAAGAGACGCTGGTGCCATCTTCCAGACTCGCTCCACAGAAGGCCTTGTTGGTCAGCAACAGGGTTTGGAGGAGAGAAGGACATGGTCTAGCTCTGGACACTGCAGCCTGCAACCCCACTAGGGGGCAATGCAATCAGGTTGGATTAACCTTTCCAAAAGCTATGCACTAGCCTGGCCATAAGTTACTGAACTAGATGCAGTAGCCCTGAGTCTCCTTTTCTGGTCCGTGTCACGCAGAACATCAGGCCAGATCATAACGCGCCCCGCTGGCCAACAGCATCCACGAATGTGTCATTGTGTCCAAGAGGAGGCAATTTTTACTCTCCCTCCCTCTCCAGCCCAAATATCTTCTGGTCAGCAAAATACTGCAGGGGAAGATATCTACTGCGGGCTAGGTGCTGCCCCATCTACTCCATGGCATTCTGAGTCAGTGCTCTTTGAGTGCTTTGAGCAAAGGATGGGGAATCAGGACTCCTCAATCCATGTCCTGCCACTGTGTAACCTTGTGCAGGCCCCATCCCCCTCTATATCTCAGTTTCCCTCTAACAAGGGGATAATGACACTGACCCACCTTGCAGGGGAGTTTTGAGGCTTAATTCAGTAACTCCTCAGACTGCAGTTAATGCCAGAGTATTTAAGGATAGGACTGTTCTGAAGGGAGGCCTTTGGGGGCGCTGTGACAGGGCCATGGAGCGGCCTCTGTCCTTGCCTAGAACAAACCCCAATTGACCTCTCTGCCAGAACTCAGCTTGCCCTCCCTTGGTGTGCTATGTTCCCACTTACTGATGGGCAGGTGGCACTCAGAGGACCTGGCATGCAGCCCAGAGCAGCTCTCTCCTATACATATGAAGGCTAGAGAGTGGTGGATGGGAGCATGAGGTCTTCCACCCACTGCGGGACATGGGTGTCTTCTCCAACCTCTTTGGTCCCTGCCATGATGAGAAGCAGGAGTCTCGTTCTTGAGCTGAGAGGAGACAGACGTAGTGCGGGGGAATAGGGACAAGAGGAGAGAGAGACAGAGGAAGCATTTACTTATCATTGTCACTAAGATTCAGATCTTAGGGGCAAGCACACTTGTCTCAGTTAACGTGAAAAGTGCTTTGAGTGCTGTGAGCGCTATGGGATCGGTGCCACCTCAGTGCTGCTATCGTTATTGGAATGGCACAAAGGGAAGGGAATCGTGATGCAGTCAGGCAAGGCCGGGACTAGATATGTGTGTTTATCGAGTTACTTTCATGTACACACCCACACCCATCTATGGCAAAAGGTACAGCACCCAGAGTTTACATTTACCAGCTCAGTACTAATGTGGACACGAGAACAAATGGATTTAAACTGGCCGTCGGGAAGTTTAGGCTTGAAATTAGACGAAGGTTTCTAACCATCAGAGGGGTGAAGTTCTGGAACAGCTTTCCGAGGGAAACAGTGGGGGCGAAAGACCTCTCTGGCTTTAAGATTAAGCTTGATAAGTTTATGGAAGGTATGGTTTGATGGGATAACGTGATTTTAGTCAATAGGTCAATAACGTGCCATCGCTGGTAATTAGTAACAATGGTCAATGATGGGATATTAAAAGTTACTACAGAGAACTTTTTTCCGGAGGGTCTAGCTGGAGAATCTTGCTCGCATGCTCGGGGTTCAACTGATCGCCATATTTGGGGTCGGGAAGGAATTTTCCTCCAGGGTAGATTGGCAGAGGCCCTGGAGGTTTTTCGCCTTCCTCCGCAGCATGGGGCAGGGGTCGCTTGCTGGAGGATTCTCTGAGGTCTTCTTGAGGGTGGAAGACCTCAAATCACGATTCCCCAAATCATGATTTGGGGACTTCAATAGCTGAGTCAAGGGAGAGAATTATTCCAGGAGTGGGTAGGTCAGCTTTTGTGGCCTGCATCATGCGGGAGGTCAGACTAGATGATCATGGTGGTCCCTTCTGACCTTAAAGACTATGAGTCTATGAGACCAGGGTAACTCTAAGCTTAGACAGACTGCGGTCTTTACTATCCACGCAAGGAACCATTGGATGGCTGCTGCCAGTGGAGTAATGTTACTGTACCACCGCTGTGGTGGAACACTCATTTATAACAGCACAGGATGCCACATGCTACCTGCATAATTAGTGTCAAAAAGGCTTGTTAACTGCCTTCAAGGGTTGTTTCCTGCAGCTTCCAGGACTTTATTGACCTCATTTACTACAAATTGATCCCAATTGGTACTCAGAGAGGAGGCAGTGCTGAATACAGATACAAAAGGCCGTCACTCGCACTAGTTCAATTTCTGATTAATGAGCATCTTCATGTTAAAATACTATGCAAGAAATAATAGACATCCTGTGCCATTCCTGCTGCCCACAGACCTCTCCTGGCTCACATGAGGCGGCTCTGGGAGAGGAATGTATCTTACTCTGGAGAGAGAGGGGAGTTCTGACAAGTCTGCCTCATTAACAGAGCAGCTGTGAGCTGGAAAAATAAAGCACATGAAATACTAGTGAAAAACCCTTTGATCTATGAGAAGCAAGAGGAAAGAAAACACAGAGCTGCATGCCATGTGATGAGCAGCTTGGGGAGGGGGCATTCATATTACTTAATGTCTAGGACAGGGGTAGGCAACCTATGGCACGTGTGCCGAAGGCGGCACATGAGCTGATTTTCAGTGGCACTCACACTGCCCGGGTCCTGGCCACCAGTCCGGGGGCCTCTGCTTTTTAATTTAATTTTAAATGAAGCTTCTTAAACATTTTAAAAACCTTATTTACTTTACATACAACAATAGTTTAGTTACATATTATAGACTTATAAAAAGAGACCTTCTAAAAATGTTAAACTGTATTAATGGCATGCAAAACCTTAAATTAGAGTCAATAAATGAAGACTCGGCACACCACTTCTGAAAGGTTGCTGACCCCTGGTCTAGAACTTAACCTAGAACTCAGTGTATCATAGGGACTGGTTCCTGCTGGATTGAAAAGAAATGAGATTCTTTAATAGCTACCAGGAATATAATAATAAAAAATATAATATATGGAGATATCCTATCTCCTAGAACTGGAAGGGACCCCGAAAGGTCATCAAGTCCAGCCCCCTGGCTTCACTAGCAGGACCAAGTACTGATTTTGCCCCGACCCCTAAGTGGCCCCCTTAAGAATTGAACTCACAACCCTGGGTTTAGTAGGCCAATGCTCAAACCACTGAACTATCCCTAGAGAACACAAGACACTAGAGCTGGGCTGGCGGGCTGGCTTGCTGGCCGAGCGGGGCGAAGCCAGCATGGGGCTGGCTGGCCGAGCGGGGTGGAGCCAGCACGGGGCTGAAAGGTAAGGGCTTTGGTTTTTTACAGTCAGAAAATCTGGTCTGTGGGATTCTTATTCACCAGCCTAGATTGTGAGTCTGTCTGCTCTGGGCACAGGAACAAAGCCTAATCAGACAGAGCTAGAGGCCGAATATCTGGACACGTTCTATCTCCTTGCTAAGACACTGAGGGCAGGTCTACACTACAGCAGGGATCAACACTCTGAGATTGATCCACCGGCAGTCGATTTAGCAGGTCTAGTAAAGACCCGCCAAATCGACGGCAGATAGGGTGACCAGATGTCCTGATTTTATAGGGACAGTCCCAAATTTTGGGTCTTTTTCTCCGATTTTTCACATTTGCTGTCTGGTTACCCTAATTGCAGATCGCTCTCCAGATGACACCTGTACTCTACCCCCAGTGAGAAGAGTAAGGTAAGTCAACGGGAGATTTTCTCCCATCGACCCCCCGCAGTGTAGACCCCGCAGTAACTTGACCTAAGGTATGTCGACTCCAGCTATGTTATTCACATAGCTGGAGTTGCGTAGCGTAGGTTGACTTACCGCGGTAGTGTAGACATAGCCCGAGTAAGAGAACGGCTGGTGGCGTTACTCAGGGCAGCTCCAGGTGAGTGAGCCAGAAGGGGCCATGGCTTGTATGACATTAAAACAGGGCTGAAGAAACTTAAGAGAGAAACATACATACTGTGTATATATCTAAATGTCTCCCCTCCTCCAGCAGCTACAGCAGCTGGGTGATTCCAGTGACTAGACACCCAGCCTAATGCCAAGACAGGCAACTTCTGGGTTGAGAACACGTGGAGGGAGTGACCTGGAACCAGCAACGCTGCTGAACGTCACGCTCAAGAGCAGTTACTGCCTCCAGCTGAGGATGGAGCCCGTTTACACTGCAAGCTGACCTGACACAAGCCCATCTCCATTTTGCCAAGACACCTATAGGTTAGAACCAAGGGCCTTCCAGACTAGACCATCCTATGGCCCTTATGGCAATTTGTCACGGTCACCTACTTTGCAAAAAGCGCAGCATGCCGCAGCTGCAGGGGATTGGAGCATTCACAAGCTGTGCTGAAGAACTCAGAGTTGCACTGCCCATCCTTGTCTCACAGGCAGTCCCTTCCCCAGACACTGACACTTACAAGGCCCAGTGAAAACTGGGTATCCAGTTAAGGGGAAAACGGAGAATGAAACGGTCCTATCCCATAGTAGGTAGGAACTGGCTGGCTGTATGGCCTTAGACTCCATTACATGTCTCATCAAGATGATAGCGCATCAGCTGGATAAGCTGCAACCTCCACTCCCTTCTTAAAAGAAGGAAAACCATATGAAGCGAATATCATCCTAGCACTCAGGACTCCACCTTGGCTAGATCCAAGAACACAATGGGTCATGACAGCTGGAGAAAAGGGCACTGAACCCTTTGGGTGTGTCCCAAGAGACTTGCAATGCAAAGAAGAGGGGTTGGATTCTCTACTCAGCACTTCACAAAGGGTTACACCAGAGGAGGAGATTTCCTTTTGTCCCAAGGTCAGATTAAGGATGTGCTGAAAGGTAACCCAGGCAATACAATAACTAGTTCCACTAAGACGTGACCACTATCTCTTGACCTTAATATTTCAAATCTGGCCACCGCTAGCTAAAAACTTAACACCTTTTTGCCCTGGTCTACACTTAAAATTTAGATTGTTGCTCCAGGCTGTGATGAGCGCTGTAGTTAAGCCAACCTAACCCCTGGTGTAGGTTGAGCGAAGAATTCTTTCATCGACCTAACTACTGCTGCTTGGGGAGGTAGATTACCTACATCGACAGAAAAATCCCTTCTGTTGATGTAGGACATGTCTACGCCATGGCACTACAACAGCAGCCTTCTGCCAGGGAATAGAAAAAGGAATGTTATGGGAAGGGTTGGTAAACCTGTGTGGAGCTGTACTGGAGACAGGTGACACACTGGAGGGAGAGTTTCAGACTAGAAACAAGCTAATAGAAAGGTCAGCACTTCGTGGTGGAGTCTCCATCAGTGACAATTTTAAAAGCAAGAGTGGATGTTTTTCTAAAAGATCTGCCCTTGGGATTATAGTGGGGCAGGTCTCAGGCCTGTGGGATACAGGGGGTCAGATCGGATGATCACAGTGGGCCCTTCTGGCCTTGGGATCTATGAATCACAGTGGAAGTTTCGGAGCCACTTACCAAGAGGATCCTGCAGAATCTAATCTAGTCAAGACAAAATATGAAGTGCACACACACTGTTTACTGATATGTGTGAATATGGGCCATTCAAACACAGACTAAATAATTAGGACCCTAATAACAGGGGTTTTGGTCAGTGAGCTTGAGAAACCAGCCAGTTCTAGGGCTCTCCTTACTATTCATGATGAAGCAGGAGCAGCGCAAGTGCTCTAAAAGTGGAGGGGCCACAGGCACCTGAACCCTACCCCCCCCACACTGCACTGCCCGGGACTCCATGCTTGCACTGCCCCTTCTCCCTGTGCCCCCAGCCCGCTCCTTCTCTCCGAGCCCCTGCCCTCGCACCACCCGCTCTCCCCACTCACTCCTCTCCGCCCCCTCCCCCGTTGCTCGCCCTTACAGCCAGTAAAATGTGGGGAGGGGCATGGCCCATAGCCCCTGGCCCCCCCCGTTCCAGCACCCCTGTGATGAAGTGGAATGAATGCAGGAGAGAGAAGTCAGGAGCTGGCTTGTCTCTATAAATGCATTTCATTTAACTCAGGCTAACTAATCCCTGATGGACCCTTTTCTCACCCCAAGCTTCAAATACCTGCAATATTTGAACTAGGAAAGGAGCAGCAAGAAGAAGATACCCCACTACAGTGAAAGTGAGAGGCCATGAAAGGGTTACAATGTATCACTCTCTAGGAAGGGGTTTAGAGTGGGAATCCTGCTCTCAGGCAGATCGGGAACCTGTGGAACAGATTATGTAGGAGTGACAGGATGTGTTGTACATTTGAATTCAAGGGCGTATATTTCAAAAAATTCAAAGATTCTGTTGAGTTGTGTATCTAGGCTCTGTGGTCCATCTGAGTAGAAAGGGCATTGAACACTGCTGACCTGTTTGACAGAGATAAATACCTAGTGCCTCTTCCCAACATAAAAATAAAAACACGAGTCAGAGTCTTCACTAGAAGTGAACTCTCACTCCCCTACTCTCCTGTTCAACAAATCTCTCTCACACACAGCCCCCTCCTTTGCTCTTTGCACTGGCCAAGACCTGGATTTAGGTACCTTTGTTTCCCTGAAGGACGATCTTTTGTTTAAAACATGTCTCTAATATTTAACTCTACAACTACTCCCTACTACTGGATCAGGATCAGCCACACAGTCCGCTCAGCTTTAGGATTGGAAGCCAGCCTTTCACAGATGGGACTGATGCAGATGACCTTAAAGGCAACCTAAAAAATGTGAGCAATAGTTAATGCAGGAGCTGATCTCACTTGGGGATCTAACATAAGGTCAAAAAATCTTGTCATTTACTCATTGCACAGTTCAGAAAGCTGAACACACAGAGCCTACCAGTAGCTCTCTATATAAATCCCCTAGATGACCACCTTTCACAAACTGAAGGCACTGACATATCCAGATGTGTCCTTCTTCCATCCCCGGCAGGGCCTTTGAGTCATACCCTGACCTATAAAAACTTTGAATGTTAGTCACTTTCATTTTGCCTGGTGAAGTTACAGCTCTTGTTCTGAATATTCTGCTTGCAAAAATCCATTAACTCTTCATTCCCCCTTATTAATGCTCTCTGTCATGAGCTACAGTGAGGGGCACAGACAGGAGGGAGAGAAGGAGCACTGGGAACATGGCAAGAAGGATGCCCATTAGAGGAAAAACCTTCCCTTGTGGAGACTATCCTCAGCCAGTCATAGGGAGGCAACAGTGACAGACGCACTTCTTGGATTAATGCTGGGTCATTTCTCTGAGATACAAGTGCCAAGGCACAAAGCCACTGGAATTGCATCTCTGTAAAACTTGAGCAAGAACAAAGCTCAAATCATCATTCAAAAGCAAGTTCACATAGATTGCTCACTCTCTCACTCAGGACTTTCTTTAATGCCCATTGCAGCTGTCACAGGTAAATTACCTCTGCATGGGGAGGGCCTGACTAGATTTGCTTCTTGTCTCCCCTTCCTGGATTAAGAGTGGAGCTGGTCAAAGAACAGGGACATGATTTAGCCAAAACCTGCAGTTTCAGAGCTGGCTGGTCGGGGAGCCTCAGCACTTCTCCCTGTGCTCTCAGGCAGAGGGAGGGCAGCTGGGTCCTTGTGGGACTCCAGGTGAGAAGCAGTGTACCCATCACCACTCTGTGGGTCCTATTGGAGAGGGATGATTGGAGCCACTATAGTTCTGTGTCATCTGTGGCTGCAGCTAGTCCCTGAGCAGCTTGTGGTCAGCAGCTGCATCAAAAGTTATAGCAAGGCCGAGTAATAGAAGCATTCTATCCACTGCAGGTGTGAGGGAGGAGGTGTCTCGGCCTGGGGAATATAACTCAACTAGATAAATAACCTTCACGACAAATTTGCTGAAGTATCGACAAAAATAACCTAAATCCATTTCCGAGATCCCTGCAGTAGATCGGTGTCTTTATTCTTTTTAAAGGAACTTGTCTGAGGAACTGCTGCTTAATTTAGTAACTGAAAATCAATAGCCCATTAGGAAGAAAATAATTGCAATGGTCTCTCTCCATGGATCACCTCAGCAAACAAAATAGCAAACTAATTTACTATTAATTGTTATGCACTTTGAAAGAACAATACGTTATTAACTACTTTCTTCCCTTCAGTTGTTATTTGTGAGGGCTCTTTATTTATGAACTCCTGGTTCATGCAGTAATAGCCAAGAGGAAGCATTAATCTGTTGGCATACACTTTCTATTGGGTGTGCATTCTACAGAGGTTTCCCTTGGAAATGCAAACAAAGGATGCCTGATTGCTAATCAGCAAGACAAAGAATTTTATAGATCAAGTGGTCAGAGTAGCAAGGTCAGATCAGTCCCTTTCTTCAATGGGATTAAAGGTGATCTTCTCTTTTCCTCTGATTCTTTCCTGTAATCCTCAATACAAAACATTTTCCAATTGCTGCTGGCCTGCCTGCTAAATCTGCTGTTCAGCTACAGAATTCAGTCAATGGAAATTCTAATCTTGGTTTCTGAGAGCAGGAAGGGTGTAGTTTCATAATCATGTTTTTGGAGGACAGGGAGAAAAGAGGAAGGAAATAATTTAGGCACAATGGGAAAAAACAGTATGTTTACAGAATGCAGAGAGGGAGAAGACAGTCTACCTCATCCTACTGCTTCTTTCTTGGAAACATCTGTATTCTGTGACCTTGACAATGGGTCTGCCCAACACTCATCAGCAGTCTGACCTGGTGTCATTCATATTTGAAAGTAGAAGAGTACTGTAGCCTGGAACAAACATCTAGGTAGTGTCTGGAGTAGCCTTTCTAGAGGCGTTAACCACCGCCAGTTAATCGACAATCAATTACCAAAAACTCCAGTGTCAACATACCCTGACAGACTGCCAGTCAGAGGGGTCAGAGAGGAGAGAGATGATACATGTTAGAGATGGAACTGTCATGTAATGCCACAATGGGGACCCATCTGGCAGAGCTCTGTAGGGTCAGGATAGGTCTATGTAGGGGATTGTTTCTTTGGTTTTGACCAGACCTCCTTTGACTAGGAGTTGCCAACTTTCTAATTTCTGAAAACCGGATCTCCCTGCCCTGCCTCTCCCCCTGAGGCCCCGCTCCTGTCCCACCTCTTCCCCCAAGGCCCACCCCCTGCCCCGCCTCTTCCCCCAAGGCCATACCCTGCTTCATCCTCCAAGGCCCCACCCCCCACTTGCTCCTCTCTTCCCCCTCCCTCAGTACTTGATCCTCTCCACTCCCCCCCGCACTCACAGCTTGGCTCCTTCTGCTCCAGGGCTGAGATGAGCGCTGCAGCCTGCTGCCTACCTGCCCATGAGATGCAGGTAGGAGGCAGCCCTGGCTGAGCAGGGGCTGGCAGAGGTTGATGACCCAGCGCCTCCCACCCTGCCCACGGTAACTGGATTTTTTGACTGGACGCTGCCAGGTCCCCTTTTTGACCAGACTTTCTGGTAAAAAAATGGACCCCTGGCAACACTACCTTTGACTCTGACTAATAAATCTCATTTTAATGAGATTGTGAGAGTCTCAGAGCTGTTGTACACTGCAAACTTATCTTGGTATTGCTACATCTCTGAGGGACATGAAAAATCCACACTCCTGAGAGATGCAGCTATGCCAATCTAGCCCCTGGTACAGACAGTGCTGGGTTGACAGAAGAATTCTTCCATTGGCCTAGGTACCGCTTCTCGGGCGGAGGTGGATTAATTACATCCCATCACTGTAGTGAGTGTCTACCCTGAAGCGCTACCGTGGCACAGCTGCAGCTGTGACGTCTCACTGTAGCATTTTAAGTGTAGAAATAGCCTCAGACTCTCCAGGAAGGCCACACTGAATGCCCCAGGGGCAAGACAGTGATGGAAATGTGTCCAGCACAACTGGTCCACATTTTTTTTCCCCCAGGTGGAAATTTTTTGACAGAAATGAAAAAAAAATGTTTTTGGTAATTTTTCCCTCCCAGGAAATTCTGACTTTTCACCAAAACCACAAAATCAGGTTTTTGGCTAAAAATTGGAGTTGCAGTGCTTCCTGGGAGTTATAGTTTGCTCCTTGTGTCCCCACTCTGCCCCTCTTGACTACAGCTCCCATAATGCACCCTGGTCTCCCCTTTAGGTGAGGGAATTATTTGCATCATGCAATTCCTGGCCATGGTGCATTACAGAAGATGTAATTCAGCTGCCAGGGAATCCTGGCTTATAGAGAAGAAACCTTATATGGAAAAAAATGAAATTTTCAGGAGAAAGCAAAACCTTTTTTGCATACACTTTGTTTAATTGAAAACCCAATTTTCCATCAAAACACAGTTTTGACAAATAAATTCCAACCTGCCCTTGTGTCCGGAGCCTGCCCTGCTGTGGACTCCAGATCTCTTGGAACACTGAGTCCTCTCCCAGAAGGTGTGCTGCTAGCTCATGTTCTCCTCCGTGGTGATAACCCATGGTGATAGCGAATTCCCCATCTGAAATGGACTGTGGGGCACATTTCCCCCACCCTACTCCATGCATGCTCCTAGGGCCGCAGACCCTGTGGCTCAGTTGGGTCTTATTCATTGCTCTGCTATTGTTCCTTAAAGGGACAAACTGCTAATTCCAAAATGGGCATCAGTACCTCAGAACCCCCAGTGCAACCAGCCCCTCTGGGCTCAGCAGCCCACCTTTCCCACCCCACCTAGGCATGCATAACCCAGCAGAGTAAGAGGGTGAGAGTCCGCAACTATGTCCCTTTCCTCAGGCTTGGGATGGAGCAGAGCTCTGGATGCAGGAGAGGGGACCTCTCTGGAGTGGGTCTGACACTTGCCCTCATGCTAGGAAAGCGGTTGCGGGGGGGGGGCGGGGGGGGGGGGGTGTCCCCGGGGAAAGGGGGGGGGGGGGGGGTGGTGCTGCAACGTGATTGAGCCGGGGAGGAAGTATGTAGGGGGAACAGGAAAGCTTGTCATGAACCAACTAGGTTAGTCCCTGACCCCTCCCTGTCTAGGCTCTAGACTCTGGTGCCCAACAATTGCAAAGAGCTAGCTGAAGTACTGAGGGGGAGGTAACAGTGGACCACAGCATCTTCCAGGTTTCCATTTGTTCCCGACATGCTCCAGAATGACTTCTATTCTGAGGGGAGGGGTATCAGAGGGCACAGAGCTGGCAGAGCCCACTTCAGTCATCTACAGGGCCTCATACCATGGTTCTTTGGATGCACATGCCATGCTGCAACATTCTTTTAAATTACTCTTTAAAAGGCTTGGTTTGGAGGATGCACAGTCATAGCATGGACAGGGTTCAAGAGGGGTTTTGTCCCAGTGTACATAGCAGGATTGATTGCCTAGCGTGACTGCCTGTGATTTCCACACAACATTGCCATGGGCATGTGCACAGGGCAAAGGGATGGCTAGGTGCCCCCTCGCACTGCAAAAGGCCTGGGAAGCTGGTCTTATGCTCATGCCACCATCAGAAGACTCTGCTGGGATGCATTAGGACAGGCCAATGGTTTGACGTGCAGTAAGAATTGAAATCTTGCAGAGAACAAAACGCATTGGTTTATTGACAGGCTGGAGTATGACACTTGCTCATCCCTGCATTGTCAGTGTGCTTCCCAAACACGCTCTCATTTGCATTGTCACCGCCCACTAAGCCTTTTTATTGTTTTCAAACAAAAACGTCCCCTTCATTTTGTGAGGAAAACGATGAGACTGCTTGGCCTAAGCAGATGCTGTTTCTTTTGTTTCCCACAAGGGTTTCAGTAGTTTTGCAAAGGGGCCAGGTATGTCAAATACTTACCCATAATTGTGGCAAGCTGCCTGCCTATTGATGGGCGAGTGTCAGCAGCTGAAATATAACAGCCGTAGAATTACGGCGGAAACGGTTTGTTGGAAAGGGCTCTCCTGGGTCATGTAGCCCATCTCCTCCTTCACTGGGGAAGGATGTTCTCATCCGCTCTTATTGTAAACATTCTTGCTACTCTGCTTTCAGACACCTCCCATGTTGATGCCTCCATTGCATCTACATTCCTTGGCAAATGTTGTTCAACCTCCCTCCTGGAATAGGACCGACTCCAATTGAAACCCATCCTGCTTTAATTCCAGGCCACTGCTCCGGCTTACATTCCCCACCCATTTCACCACCTTCAACCTCTGCCCAGGGCTGGATTACCCAATAGGCAGACTAAGCACGTGCTTAGGGCACCAGCAAAGCAGGGGGCGCCAAAAAAAAAAGAGGGTTTTTTGGGAAAAAAATTGATATTTGATATTTTAAAAAGAGCATCGAAGTAGTCATCATGGGAAAAATCAGAACTTTGCTAGACTTCCTTACACTCCACTACACACTCTTCCCCCGTTTTTCTGTTCTCTTTTTATTACTTATCCCCACCTAAACCAAGGGGGCGTACTACTAATGTAGATGGAAATAATGCGAGGGAATCAGAGACTGTAACTTATCATCCCTCTCCTGGTGGTAAAACAGACATTGTTCTAGAGGGGGTGGATGTGTCAGAGACTGAACCTGCTCATGCTGTAAATAATAGGAGAAAAGATCCTGGTATGTGGGTTGATTTCAGTACTGATGATGTAGCTTACTGGATAGCTTGTGGACCAAATGACCGTCAACACCACACTAGGCCATTTGAGAAATCACGTCGGACTCTTACCAATGGCAAACAAACAAGATATTGTCCACAAAAAATATTTTTCGGCATGAAAGCGAATGGTGAGAAATACACTCGAGAATGGCTACTGTATTCACCATCAACAGGGTCTGTGTACTGTTTTGTTTGCAAACTTTTTGCATATAAACCTTCAACATCCCGGTTTGCTGCAGATGGATTTAGTGACTGGCGGAATACTGTTTTAATTGAACAACATGAAAATAGAACTACTCACAGAGATTCAATGTTGACATATTCAAATCGAAGACAGGGCTTTGGATTGACACAAAAATTGGAAGAACAAATTAAAGGGGAGCGTGAATACTGGCAACATGTCTTGCAGCATGTTATAGCTGTTATTCAAACATTAGCTGAACGTGGTCTGCCTTTCCGGGGATCAAATGACACATTTGGATCATTGCAGAATGGAAATTTCTTGGGATTGTTGGAGCTTGTGGCTCAGTTTGACCCATTTTTAGCAGGCCATATCTCAAAATATGGGAATGCTGGCAAAGGTAACCCATCATACTTATCCAAGACAATACGTGATGAACTCATTGGTCTAATGAATGACAAAGTTCGTTCAGCTATTGTGGATGAAATAAGTACTGCTGGGTACTTCAGTTTATCTGTTGAGAAGTACGGCAGTTCCACTGTTATATGCGCGCAAAGTTTAATGAAACAGGAAAAATGAAATTCAGTCACATTGATCTTCATGACACAATATTGAAAGACGCAATACAATGGGTATTTCCAAATGTAGAGATTGCACTACGTATTTTTCTAACATTGATGATTACTAACCGCTCCGCAGAGCGCTCTTTTTCTCAGCTGAAAAGAATAAAAAACCCTCAGAGAACAACAATGTGTCGAGACAGACTTGATTCACTTTTCCTATTGTGTATGGAAGCGGACATGCTTCGTCGAGTCAGCTTTGATGAACTTATCCAGAATTTTGCAATCAGAAAATCTAGAAAGAAGCTATTTTAATTTCAGCATACATGTAAGTTTTGTGTCATTTCGAAAAATAAAATTTTATTTTACGGTATAATATTGTTTTTATTTTGAATTACATATGGGGGGCACCATAATCTTTTCAGTGCTTAGGACCTCTAAAGGTCTTAATCCGGCCCTGCCTCTGCCCCTTTTGTGTCATTCCCTTTCACGCACTTCCAGTTATCACTTACCCATGGTCCCTGCTTCTCCAAAATGCACATATTCATTTGCCTTCATCTCTCTTTTGTTAGGCCATGCACTCCATTCCTCTCACCATCTTTATCACTCTGTTTTGCATTCTCTCTAGTGTCTCAAATGTAGTTGCATAATTATACACACTCAAAATACATCAAGAGAACATTATCAAGGTTGCAAAGTCAGGCAGAGAAATGCCAGAATTAAGGTTCCCTGTGCAACTTTAATTCTGCTCCTTTATGCATATGCACCATGATATAGTCTTTGATTACATTATCACATACTATTTTTTCCATAGGATTCCTGCCTCATTCAGTGCACAGAATATATGGTGCTCACTCAAGGAGCAGCTTTTCAAAATCTCGCATTATCCACATTCTTCAGGGTGTTGCCCCTGCCTTACTTTTTGCGCACTCTTCAAACCCTGCTCTGGAGACAGAATTGTTAATTTCTTGTGGCGCTCATCACTATGGTATCCAAGGGCTTCACAAATATTTGTTAATTTCTCTTCCCAATGCTCCTGTAAGAGGAGTGGTGATGATATCTTACAGGTGGTGGGCTGAAGCAGAGATTAACATCGAACGCCTCCATTAAAGATTGGGGACCCAAAATGAGAAATCTAGGACTGGATTTTGGGGATCATGTAGCATTATATAGCACTTTGTACGCTCAAAGCCTAGCTCCTATTGACTTCAGTTGTAGCTGTGAGAACTCAGCACTTCAGACCCCAGGGTCTCAAGTCAGTTACCCAGAAAATGAGGAACACACAGTTAGTGACCACCTGTGAAAAGTTTGGTTTATGCGACTTGCCCAGAATTGCATACGAACTCTGTGGTAAAGACAGGGACAGAATCCAGTTTTCCAGGGCAGCATTCAACTGCCTTCACCATCAGACCATCCCTTCTCTTGCTGCAATCTCCTGCCTCATACACGCTATCCAACTTCTGCAACGAACGACAACAGCCTCCTTCACCATATACCCCTGATTCATCACCAGAACAGGTCCATCCTGTGCACTGAATGAGGCTGGGGGCCTGTGGAAAAACTATATGTGATCATGTGATTAAAGATGGTGTCATGATACACATGCACAAGTGGGTAGAATTAAGGTTGTCCTAATTCTGACATTTCCTAACTTTTGAGTGCTTGACTTTGCAACCACAATAATGATCTTTTAATGTAGGTTTGGTGTGTAAATTTCCTAAGTTTTTAAAAAAAGAAAACTGAAAAGGTAACCCACGTGGCTCATCAGCAGGGCTGGAACCTTTAGATCCACTACACAGACTCTGCCACTTGAACTACGAGTAACTAATAGCAATATTAGGTTGTCATCCTTTATGTGGACCAGCAACTAGAGAGCGGTGAGCCATAAACTTTGCCAGTGGGTTTCACAGATATTTGCTGACAGCAGAGAAATGGTGAAACTCAGGAATTTGGGGTTCCATTCCAGATTCTGGAGGGAAGTGTACTTTAAGGGGCTCAGACTCTGCCTCTTTCCCTCAAACTTGACCCCTTCTGCCCCAACCTGTCCCTGTACCACTCCTGTCTCTTCCCCACTCCTGGGCCATCATCTCAGCCATCATCATTCTCCTTGCTTACCAAGTCCCAGGCTTCTGATGCCTGTCTCAGTCTCTTTGCCCAGCCAGTCCTAGTCTCAGTCTCCCCCAACTATTACTAGTCCCAGTCTTCCTCCTTTCAGTCCCCGTCACCTTGCCCAGCAATTCCACATTTCCCCTCCACCCCCACCCTCCCAAGCTCCTTTGTGTGACACTGAGGTCAATTGGTACCAGTTGGGAAAGGAGTCAATACTCTGTGTCAAGGCTCCTAACAGCCATGCCAAACTCACTACACCTAGCACACTGCTTTCCTAGTATTTATCCAGAGAGAATATAATGTAAGATAGCTAACGAAAGCTTATGTCATCCTGATCTTCATAATCATTGCAATATTTATGGAGTCATGTATGAAATTTGTGTCCACAACAAAGTTGACAAACAGGTTTTGGGTCAGAGGATGTTGAGTTACCTAATTCAGTGTTTCCCAAACAGTGGGTTGTGGGAAGGTTCTAGATTAGTTGCCACATCCAGGGCTGGATTAACCCATCCCTGGGCCATGGCCAAGGCAAACACACACTTCTCCCAGCCTGGTGCAAGACCCCATGAACCAGGTCACAATACCTAGAGTGGGGCATTGGGCTGAGCACTGTGGGACAGGAGCTGCTACTGCAGGATGAGTGCAGAGGGGGCCGGGTCAGGACTAGTGTTGTGGTGCCAGGGCAAAGGGTGTATTTATGGAATGCTGGTTCACAGAACGAGACAAAAGGCAGTGGGGGCCGGGGGGAAGGGGAGAGGGTCGCTTTGGTAAAGTTTGGGGACCACTTCCTAAGTGATATATTCCAATATAGCACTGGCTTGACTCTGCTAGAGCTTCACACTGTGAGATCATGTGCCACTCGTTACCCTCCCAGCCCTCAGCAACACCCTTCAGTGCTAGGGTTGCCAGGCATCCAGTTTTTGACTGGAACACCCGGTTGAAAAGGGACTCTGGTGGCTCCGGTCAGCACTGCTGACCGGGCCATTAAAAGTCCGGTCAGCAGCACAGCAGGGCTAAGGCAGGCTCCCTGCCTGCCCTGGCTCCGCACAGCTCCAGGAAGCGGCCGGCATGTCCCTGCGGCCCCTAGACGCAGGGGCAATCAGGGAACCTCCGCGTGCTGACCCCGGTCCGAGCACTGGCTCCGCAGCTCCCATTGGCCAGGAACTGCAACCAGTAGGAGCTGCAGGGGTGGCGCCTGCGGGCGTGGGCAGCATGCACTGTGCAGCGCCACCTGGCCGTGCCTCCACCTATGGGCCGGACATGCCAGCCGCTTCCGGGAGCCGTGCAGCGCCAGGGCAGGCAGGGAGTCTGCCTTAGCCCCACTGAGCTATGAACCGGGAGCTGCCTGAGGTAAGCGCCGCCCAGCTGGAGCCTGCACCCCAACCCTCTTGCCCCAGGTTGGAACTCCCTCCTGCACCCTAACTCCCTCCTAGACCCTACATCGCTCACCCCCCCCCTCCCCCCCACCCCCCCCCCCCACCCCCCCCTGCAGCCCTCCCCCCACCATGCCCCAACCCCCTGCCCCAGCCCTGAGCCCACTCACGCCCTTCAAACTCCTTGGCCCGAGCCTGGAGCCCCCTCCTGCACCCCAAATCCTTCATCCCTAGCCCCACCCCAGAGTCTGAACCCCCAGTTAGAGCCCTCACTCCCTCCCACACCCCAACCCCCTTCCCCAGCCCAGTGAAAGTGAGTGAGGGTGGGGGAGAGTGAGCAATGGAGGGAGGGGGGCTGGAGTAAGTGGGGGTGGGGCCTCAGAGAAGGGGTGGGGCAGGACAGGGCCTCGGGTGTTTGGTTCTGTGCAATAAGCAAGTTGGCAACCCTATCCAGTGGCCCAGACCGGGCATGACGATTATCTGGATTCTATAACCAGTTAGTGGCATAGACACCACTGTGACGTTACACCTCATATTCTTCGTAGAAATATGGTTATGATATGAATATGGCATAACTAAGACATGCTTTATGCAAGATGGGTTGTGTGAGGTATTGTTGGAAAGGTTATGATTTACTGAATGTGTTTATCCAATTTTTATGCATGTATCATTTCTGTATCTGAAGTTAGGAATATTGTCTATGTATCAATTACAACTTTGTGTGTACTTGGGAAAGACCCACCAGACTAAGCAATCAGCCTTAAAGGGCCATTAGGAAAAACAATGAGTCTTTGAAGATGTGCACATCTCCCATCTTCCCTGGAGTTCCTTCCTGTGGACATTGCAAATAAACCTTGTTTCATGGTTGCTTTGACCCTGCAAGGTCAGGTGATAAGGTCACCTGGGACATTGCTGGTACTTTTCCACTGGAAACAAAGGCTTCCCACCTTATGTAAATTCTATTTAAGGCTGGGAAGCAAGGCAATCAGGGCTCTCCATTTGCCTCCCCACCCAAGAAGGAAGACTGCTGAAAGCTCCTGAAGAAACCAAGGAACTAAGCTATGAAAAGGCAAGGGATGAGTCCAGGCTGAGAACAGGGGTTTAGCCTGTAAAGAGACTAAGGAGGTGTGCACGTGAGTGCTGGCCATTCTCCTAGCTAAGTCTTCCCACACAGAGCTGATTTCAGTCTGTGTCTGCAGCTGGGTGTGGCCTTACCTGTGTGTGTGTGTGTGTGCGCTGGAGAAGGCTTGAGAGCCTAGCAAAGCAAAAACAGGGTGAGGAAACCCAGGCTGGTGGAAAGGGTGGGCTCAGTGAGACCCTAGCATACCAGGTGGTGCCCCAGGATGGGGGTCCAACCCATCACAACCGCAACCACCCACAAGCAACACAGGCCAGTTTGTGTCCATGTAGCAGCACTCAAATTCCAAATAGCACAGAATTCCTTCTTCCTTCCTACTTCCCCACTTGAGCCCTGAGCCCACACGTGGGCCCTGTGCTCTCACAGTGCCCCACTGCAATAGCAGGTGTTCACATGCGCACATCACCTTGTAGGATTGGGATTGGAAGGTGTTTCCTCTGCAACTATCTACGCTACATCTCATCTCATTGATTGTCGCTTGTTTGTCCTCTAACCCACAGGTAAGTGGGGAACATGGAGACCTGGGAGATGGGTCAGAAACGAGAGGGAGTGTGGGCTATATTGGCAGAGAGAAAGGAGGGTC
>NW_020664523.1:2251922-2285885 GCF_002925995.2 Terrapene triunguis | reverse complement strand
ACCTCTCGAGGTCCCTTCCAGTCCTAGAATCTATGAATCTATGAAAACCCCTGTGTTTTACGATATGGTCTCTCCAGCTCTCACTGCATACGGGTTGCTGCTTCCTCCACAGCACTTATGAGGATAGACTCCAGGGCAGACCCCATGCAGCCTACTTCATACTTCTCTCCACAGTACAGTTATAATTATTCTGTTTATGGTCCATCAGCCACTTCCATTTGCCCTTCTCCAGACAAACTCTATCTTCTCCCGGGAAATTGTCTCAGACACTTTACCGGCTCACAGCTCTAGCTATATTGGGCCAGACTGGAGATGTAAACTACACCTCCCTGTGTCAATTAATCCTCCTACACCCCGAGAGGGTGACGTACCCACAGTGGTCAGGCAGTGCATGGCCCCACTCATCAGTGACACCGTCCACCTCCCAACATCCAGCTGCCATGGGAGAATTGCACAGAACAATCTCAGGTAGAGGGATCATGCTATTAGGCCACCTCCCCCATTACCAGTGCAGTTTGCTCACTGTAATGTAGTGTATTTACCAGCAGTCTGTCCTGCCTAGATTTAAATGAATCAAGGTATGGGGTTTCTGCCATTGCCCTTGGGACACCATTCTGCAGCCTCATTCATCTCACGCCAGGGCTTTCCCCTGCATGATCCCTTTCCAAATTTCACCCCATTGCCCCCCTATCATCACCCTAAATAACCCCTCTCCCCGATTCAGGGTTCCCATGCTGCAGGCAGGTATCACACCCCCAATGCACGCACCCCTCAGCCAGCATGGACCCCCGCTCTCTGAAGCATTGCCACCACGTACCTCCACCTGCTGGCAGATCTGTATCAGCTTGGCCATCTGGTTTTCTAGTTCACTATTGCGTTTAACCAGGTTGGTGAGGTTCATCTCCAGGGTTTGCTGCCGGCACAGAAAAGGGAAGGAAAAAAAGAAAGAGAGTGTAAGCATCAGCAGAGCTGGAGAACCGGATTCACGGATTATGAACATCTCAGAACAATATCCAGTGATCATGTTTGATGACAAAACACACACACATTAACAGCTTTGGGCAGAGATGCTTGGTTGCATTGGCAGCTTCCACCTGGGCCATTTGCAGCTACCACAGAATGCTGGAATGCTGCTTCATGTAGAAAAGGGAGGCACAATAACCTGCTTCTAAGCCAAAGCTAATGTTATTTCATTATCCCAGGTTGACAGCTACAGTAACTTTCATGGGTGGCTAGAAGGCAGCACAGTGCAAGTGACCCACAGGGTTTGGCAACGCAGCCTGCATCCTTAAAGGTCATCAGCACAGAGGAGGGATTGTGTTTGTGCCTCCTCTATTACTTTATTGATTTACGACCAAGGCCTGGAATTTGGGAGGTGGGTTTTTAATCCTGCCTTGATTTTTTTTCTTTTTGTCTTTTAATGTACAAAACTGAGTTTGACTCTCCTGACTTTCCTGGAAAACTCTATGCACAGCAGGAGAACTAATCGATTATTGCAACTCTTGCAATTTCCCCATGATATTAGGGGTATTTCTAAAAGCCCCAGCTCCTGGAGTCATGAGATTATATGAGGGGTTTTTTTAAAACACATACATTTCTAATCTTTGAGGTTGCAGAGCAAAGCTGAAAAACAGGACCCCTATAGGCTCAAAAACCAGAAGGAAAATAAAAAGAACACCATATTTTTTAAATGTCGTGATTTTTTGGGACCTGGCACCTGTTTTTAAATAATTGGGGTTGGCAGCTCTGTTATGACATCAAAAGATGCCGGGCATGGGAAAGTGAAGTGAGAGTCAAGACACTAAACACACTGCACTTATGTTAATAGCTACAGCATACAACTCCAATGTCCTACACACACCTGGAAGAAAAGCTCTTTTGTTAAAGATACATCTCCCCATCTTTCCTCCCTTCCAACTGCAAGCAGAGGAATCTCACATTGTTACCAAAGAGTCCTTCAGCAAAAACAGGGCAGGGCAGACCAGACTTGATATTCCTCATATTTCTAAAGTAAAAAGCAAACAGCTTTTTGTTAAAAAGCTTCAGGCTCCATTGAACATTATAAAACCCATAAAAATCACACACCTATTTTTCCCAACTTTCATATAGCAATACATATAGGTAGGCTTGGCAGAATTCAATTTCCTTTTTTTAAAAATAATTTCGTCAGAATGTGTATTTTTAAGCATTTTTTAAAATTATTATTTAAATTTTCACAGTTGTGGGAAATTATAACAGCATCAGAGAATGGGGAGGGGAGACAATTATTATTTAATTACTTTAGACTGCTGAGATTCAAAAAGTTAAAGCTTTATAACCATTCAAATACAAATTGTCTACGTAATGTGTCAAAATATATAAAGTAAATACTCTAAAATCAAACTCTAATAAGTTCTCAAGGAGCGTTTTCCTTACTTTGCCTATTGTGACGGGGCAAGGCCAGATGGCTATAGTAAAGTAGTGAGGAACAGGTATGTTAGCCCCAGGCTAAACAAATCCCCGGTACCATGGTAACCAAATGGCAGTTGCTCCAGGTTAATCAAGACACCTGGGGCCAATTAAGATCCTTCTAGAAAGCAGTGGAGAGAGCTAGGTTGACTGGGACACCTGAAGCCAATCAAGGGCTGGCTGGAACTAGTTAAAAGTCTCCCAGTTAGTCAGTGAGGCATGCTATCAGGAGCGGTAGGAGGAAGCTGAGCTATTGGAAGGACTAAGCAGTACAAATCCATATCAGGCGCAAGGAAGGCGGCCCTGAGGTAACGGTGAAGGAGATATTGAGTGGGGGCTGCTGTGGGGAAGTGGCCCAGGGAATTGTACACATCCTATTTCCAAAAAGTCAGCTACCATAGCTGCTACTATTAGGGTCCCTGGGTTGGAGTCCGGAGTAGAGGGTGGGCCCGGGCTCCCCCCTCCTCTCCCCGATCAATCACTGAGACCAGGAGACAACAGAGACTGTGCAAGGGAGGGTTGCTTCTCCTCACCTCTCTTGCTGGCTTATGATGAAAATGTCTCAGTAAGCTGTGACCCTTGCCTTTAGAGAGAGAAGGGCTACGTGGAGGGTCACAATGAGCCTCTGAGGCTAGTGAAATCCGCCAGGAAATGCGGGAGCCACGGAGACAAGGACAGAGCTTTGTCACACTATCTGTAAATTTTTATCATCATCAATGAAAATAATTTTTGTCAGTTGTGTGTGTGTGTATTGTAAAATTGACGTTTATCGATGTTTGCTGATAAAAATCTAATCCTTCCAAGCCTACCTCTAAGCTACTCAGGTAAAGACAGAGCACTGCATGCTGGGATTTGTAGTTTTCATGGCTTGCAGTTTTCAGGAGATGAGGGAGACTGCAATCTGCGCTGATTGAGACAAGTGCAGTGCATCCCTTGAGGCTGCTGACAAGTTGCCAATGCGTCCCTAGCTGGACATCGTTCAGCCAACTCTTCTTTTAGCAGCACAAGATGTTATTCTGCATCCAGTTCTCAATTGGGAAACCTGTCTGATATGAATAAGTTACTCTATTTTCTATCCATTCTCTCCCCTCCTCATCTTGTGTCTGTTATTGAGATAAAAGGCTCCTGGGAGAAAAATTGTGGTCTCAGCGACATAACTACAAGCTGTCTTCATTTCCGTTGCCAATTCCCCAATCGGACTAACATTTTGTTCTTGGTAAATTACAATTTAATAACAGAAAGCAGGATTTCAACCAAACCAGACAGAGATTCCCGAGAGATTGTTTATTTTGATGGTTATGCTGACATTTTGACTGATCACTTTGGATTCTCTGGACATCCCGCTATAAGCTCCTTCAGACCCTTTAATCCTCTTGTATTTATAAAGAGCTAGAGTTTAACATTTTCAAAGTGCACATGTATAGTGAGGGGACTGTTTGATTCCTGTCCAGCACCTAGACAGCCTTGTACTGATGCTGCTGTGTCAAAGGATGGAATTGAGATGGGACACAGGAAACCGGTTTTCTTGTGACTAATTGAAAGGTTGGGTCCAAAAGCAAGGGGAATCCTTTCTAAAATGGGGCCAATGAACAGGAGGTGGAGAGAGATTTTTATTTTCTAAGCAAGCGTGAGGAAGTGTAAATCAGCCCAGCAAGCGCACACGCAGTGTGCTGAAACACGCTTCAAAACTTCGAGAGAGAAAACTTGGGTTGGCAGATGGGTAAATACAACAAACTTTGATATTAACACACACTGAAGTGTTATGCTGCTCCCCTGCTCCCCCAACCAATGGAGATGCAGCATTGTAGAAGCCTTACAGCCCCTAGCCAGAGTGTGCACCTTGGTCAATCTGTCTAACTACAGTCTCGAATGTCAGAAATACAATCACAACCCTCGCACCACCAACCCCACAAAACCCCAAATTTCTGAAGGGGGGTTGTTAATATTATAGCGAAATAAAAAAAGTCATTTGTGGTTAACCACAACTAGAAGGTTTTGTGTGGAAGCCTGGGCCATTTAGATGAACTGAGACAGTTTGCAATCATGCTTCCACTTGCTGCCTATTACGCTAAATGCTGGTTTGCTGCCACATCGGTCCTGGTGTGCTGGTTGATGTAATATTTATGGAGAGGAATGCAATCTAACAGACATAGGAGCAGCTAGACGAGAGCCCATTTGAAACTATTTCAATATCTGTGGACACACAGTGGACTTGTGCTTTTGGATATCAATAATTTAAATGACATCACATTTCCATTAAAATATGTGATTCCACTAAGAGAAAATGTTTTACAACAAAGTGCTCACAACCTGTTGCAATACTTGTCATGAAAATGATACCCTATTAATATTTGAAGCTTCAGAGCCGAAAAAGAATCCCCGTGGTGTTTTATTCATACTTGGCTTAGAACTGCAGCCCATAGCTCCCAGCAAGACTCTAACAGTCCCATAAACAAGGATTCCCTCTGCATGCACATATAATTCTGGGACTGGTTAGCCAATGGAACTTGAATCACAGTCATAAAATACAGGCAAATCATTAATTCCTGAAACCCACTGGCTCCTAAAATATTCAGAGCTCATTTGCAATCCTGCGAATGGCTAGCCAATGGCTGAAAAACATAATAAAGAAATAGGATTGAAAAATGACATGAAACTCAAGCGGCTTTCATTAAACTGAAAATGCTATGCAAAACAAACCTACGTTTATAATGAAAAAGCCAGCTGTTAACAGTTTTTGCCACTGTTTTCTTATAGCTCAATATTATTAAACATAATTTGAATAAAACACTGAGCATTTAACATGCTAATTATCTTTCTCATCATTGACTTGGCTACACTGGAGTTTCTGCGCTGAAATGGGAGTTGATCTTCTTTAATGGTCTAATGCCGTTGAGGAGGGGCAAGGAGGGTGGGAGAAGTGAGTTTTCAGTTAAATCCTTCGTTACATGAAATTCTCAAATAGCTGTTCAGGAATCCAGGATCTACAGCTAAGAACATAAGAACGGCCATACTGGGTCAGATCAAAGGTCCATCTAGCCCAGTATTATGTCTTCCGACAGTGGCCAATGCTCCAGAGGGAATGAACAGAACAGGTAATCACCAAGTGATCCATCCCCTGTCGCCCATTCCGAGCTTCTGGCAAGCTGTTGTCTTTCTTCCTGGGGGGCGGGAGAGGGAGGAGGAGAGAGAGAGAGAGGGTGTGTGTGTCCTGTAAAGCATCCATAACACTTTATATTGAGCAGGCATCAATTCTTTAAGTGTTCTCTGATATTAAAACAACAGTCCAGGTCCTAAGGATGTACTAAATAAAAAGTCCCAAATACTCTTCTTGATACTCCTGTCCTTCAAACCATCTTTGCCGAAAGACAGGGCTGACCATTGCTCGGTGGACTAGGATAGTACATGAAAATGCAAACATAGGTTGCTTCTGTTTAATTTGCTGAAAAACAAAAAGAAAATATACCTGAAGTCCTAATTATACCAGGTAGTTATTATATCTATAATTATAGAAATTATAATTTCTGTTTAACTCTTATTTTCCCATACTCTATTTTTCCTGAACAAGAGAGCCTATGGAACTCAAAAGTTTGTCTCTTTCACCAACAGAAGCTGGTCCAATAAAAGATATTAAGTCACCCACCTTGCCTCTGTAATTTTCCAAAGCATTTACCTCCTGACCTGAAATATTCCAGTCTTGGTCTCTGCACAACAGTGATTTTTTGGAGTGGGGAAAGGGGGAGCAGCAGCATGGGTATGACCAAAATTCCTTTGGCCCAAAATACATAGATTTAATTTAAATTAAAAATGATAACCACACTTCCTCTCTGCATCCGACCCCCAACAAAAACAGCAGAAGCTTGGACCTTGGCATGGACGCAGTCCTCTTTGAAGGCAACAGCTTTTGCTTTGTATGTAAACATATGACCATTTTAGAACCACTTCCTAAGCATGAGCAGTACAGTATTCCCTGGAGTCTAGGTGCACTTAAAGTTAGATGCATTCTGTAACCTATGAAAGCCAATTATCACCAGGTTTTTTTCTATTTTCTTTCTCTTTTAAGAAAAAATAAGAAAGAGAAAAGAAAAGACAAGAAAAATAAAACAAATCCAAAATTAGAAAATTTAAGAAACAATTGTTAACGCAATATCAAGGCCATGAGATCAAGACAAATTGAGAAACTGCAAATTTGAATTTGCTCTAGCCATGTTAGCTCAGCCATGCTGGAAATACACAATATTTTCTATTCCTTTCTCCCTTATTAAATGTAACCTTTAATATAATCCTTTATTTTATTAGAATACACTATAAACTATAAATGTTGGCGTGAAATGTGGCCAAATTAGCCTTTCAAGTGTAACCTTAATAATTGGAGTTTCCTGAATGTTCCTTACCCTCGTCACTGGATTAACTAACATATTCCACAAGAATGTCTACTGTTGCCTTCAAATGTGAACACTTAACCATCAAAATTACTCCAGAAAACTCGCCTGGGAGATGCGATGCAGAGCCTTTTTCCACCTGGTCACTGCTTCAAATCCAGCCTAATGCAGGTTAGTAGTGACCACGAGTCAGTATCATGGGATGACTGTTGAATGGCATTAACGGAAGGAGTTGGTGGGTCCCAGATCAGTTTACAGTATCATTCTCTAGGTTTTTATACTGCACCCTTCACTCTGGTGTGTGCGTCCCCAACCCAAACACTGCCACCACCGCTTGGCACTAGCCATGACTGACAATCCCTGGAAAGTAGCCTCACTTCAAGCTCTTAAAGCTGCAGCTCCTTGAGTCAGGAGAATCTCAGCTTTCATTTCAGAAAGGTCAGTGTCTACCTTTCCTGCTGGTGGGGAAATGCCTGGAGCACTTTACACCCAGAGACTCACACCCCAGTGGATATACAAAGGGAACTCTGTCTCCTGGGCTGTCATGTGCTGCCTTTCACCCACACTAAATTCACTTTAAAACCAACCCCATCAGATACTACTAACGCTTCATTAGAAAGGCAGCAAATGGATGCGAAATGAATGCATCGGGATTTGCTTATTACAGAACTGAGGAAGGGCTCTCAAAGGACTCTGGCTCTGCATTTCCCCGCACAGAAGGCTGCTTGTGCTGGGTGCTGTTTAAATTTGCGGCTTTATATGGATTTTTAAAGAGGACGCCCATCCAGGGCACCCCAGCCATTAATTACAAACACAATCCCAAAATGTCAAACTGAAACAGAAGCACACTGGTCCCCCCATCACACAGCACACTCACCAGTGGGCACAGCCATCACAGAACAAAACTCCCACCACTTCACATCCCCACCCATCTTGGCTCTCCCCAAACACAGCCCACACGAACTGGCTGTGCGGCATGCTCAGTTTAAGCTCGGCTAAAAATTTAAGCTATTTTGGCCTAGGAGAGATGGGGAAAATCTATTTAAAACCACCACCACCACTGAAACAAACAGGGCAAAGCCATCAGCCTCCCAGCAAGCAGGTCCCTTGGCAGTCTGAAGATGCACACAGCAACAGCCACAGCTGCTCTCAGATCACCTGAGTGGGCTGAGAGATCTGGCACACAGAAATGTGAGCGGCCCCTGCTGGGTGTTTACTTGATAGATATTTAACACATTCCGGTGGGTTCTCATAAGATGCAAGTGTAAACGTTGTGGGACGGTTACACTTGCCTCTTATGAGAACCCACCGGAATGTGTTAAATATCTATGTACTAACTCTAAGCAGGAGACTGACAGAGAAGATAAGCAGTTGGAGACACAAACTATGTTTAAAAGGAGGCACACGGGGCTAAAGTTGAGCAGGGGCCTGAAGGGACTAATGAATAAGCAATTCAAGCAGAATTTCTTTAAGCAACAAGGGACTGTAATATACAAATCACAGAACTCTACAAGAGAAGAGCGCTGACATGGGGAAGACAAGACTTCTTTATAAGGTGTTTTACTTTCCCCAAAATGGAGGGCAGATGGTTTGTGTAAGTGGTGAGCATCCCAGCCCTGCCCTGTCTGGATTTCCCAGTGCACAGCATCTCAGACTCTCTGGGGCAGAGACTGTCTTTCTCTTAAGGTCTTGTCCAACACTGAGCAAGTTGTTGACAATAATTCAATAAATATGACTAGTAATAATATAGAGTAGAACTGGCAGTATATGAACAGTGCAGCTTTTCCTCCCACCTCCCCTCCACATCACCCAGTGTCCTTGAACATATTATTTGTGAGCCATGCTGCTCATGAGCGCTGATCTCCTGCACAGCTACACACTATACTGATACCACTGTCCATTCCTACTGGTTTTATCACCATTGGTTTGGAATGCGTTAATTGTACTCATTGTCCAGGTCAACAAAGCAAGCCTGGTTTCATCAATGAGACAGTTTTCTGGTCTCCAAACATCAACTATGCCACCCAGTCCAACTTTACGTTATGTTATTATGTTTTCCCAGCTAAATCCCATAATCCTGGTTACGTCCTAAATCCAAATAAATGGATGCTCTGAACCAAATACTTTTACATTCCAACGCCTGCTGACCTACTTCACACTACTGCCTTCTCCATGTAAGTAAAGGAGCCCGGGGAGCTGCAAAGCCTGTGAGATTCACTTATTGCCTTAGGAATGTACATCAATTCAGTTCCTAGCTGGGTTATCAAACATCTCTTAGCTGCAAATCAAACTGCATGGGCATCTGCTAAGTACCAACTGAATCCCTCTTGCCCTGAACCTGTATGTGCAGCAGGGCAGAAATGCAAACCAGTGGAGCTACTCTGAGACTGTCTACATGAGAATGCTACACTAGTTTAATTTTTTTTAATTGTGATTTTAAACCAAATCTGTTAAGCTGGTACAAAAGGCCACGTGGACACTCAGTTTGGTTTGAACCAGGCTCATTTTGGTTTGGCCAAAGTCAAGTAGGCATTTAATGAGCTGAACTGAAATAAGCCATCCTTAAACCAAATCATATTATTCACATGCGTCTGACAAAGTGGATATTCACCCACGAAAGCTTATGCTCCAATACATCTGTTAGTCTATAAGATGCCACAGGACTCTTTGTTGCTTTTTACAGATCCAGACTAACATGGCTACCCCTCTGATATTATTCACACTGGGGTTTGCAATAGTTTAAATAGGTTTAAAAACTGATTGATGTTAAACTGGTGTAGCTTTCTTGTGGAGACAAGGCCTTCTCTATTTTCCAAAAATTCTGTTCAAAATACATTTTTAGAATGCTCTCTTGGGCACAATGGCCATTCCCCACTGGCTCCAGGGCCGGGGCATTTTTCTTGGGGCTATTTCCTGAAAGTAACTCTACCTCCCCCCACGGAAGGACATTTCTGAATATTCTTTTTTCTTGGGCAGGTTTAGGTGCTACACTGGGGCAAGAGCCAGGGCCGGCTCCAGACACCAGCCGAGCAAGCTGGTGCTTGGGGCAGCAGCTTGTAGGAGGCGGCGTTCCGCCCAATCCTAGGGCGGCACGGCCGCTTTTGTTGTTGTTGTTGTTCCACTCCGGCCGCCCTGTAGGGGGTGGCGGCGCGGAGGACGGGAGCGCCCTGCAGCAAGCCCGGTAGGGCAGCCCGCGTCCTTCCCTCCCAGCCGACCGGAGCGGCGCGGAGCCCTCCCGGCCCCCTTCTCTCTCTCTCCCCGCTCCCTCCCCCTGCACCCTGGCTCCGGCCGCGCCGCAGGTTGTTTTTTTTTGCTTTGCTGTTCTGGCCGCCGCGGTTTTTTTTTTTTTTTTTTGCTTGGGGAGGCCAGAAAGCCAGAGCCGGCCCTGGCAAGAGCGTCCTGGGAAGGCCTTGATGGCACTCAGAAGTCTCACCGCCTGTCACCAATTAAGAGGCGAAGATGTAACATGACTATTCACCAGCTAGATGCAGTGGCACAGAAAAGCAGCCATTCCTGTCACTGGAACACCTCTCGTCCCTAAAAGTGAGGCTAGGGCCCTGGGCCTGAGCAGCATCCCTCCACATCTCCAGGGCAGGCCTCAGACACTCATTTCACTGTGGTAACTCAGTTTTAACTAAAGGAACGATAGCTTTCGTTCTCTTCACAGACCCACGACAGAGCAACTGGATCCCCCACGCTGATTCCTGCAACTACCTCCCCATTCTTGAGGGTTACCAGCCTCAACTCTGATGATGATCCACAAAGAAGACTAAGGTCGCCTCTTTCCTGGGCCAGTAAGGATCACAGGAATGAGTGAAATACGGCACCTGCCCTGTATGCACCAGGCAGTGTCAATACACACATAGTAGCTGTAATGCTAGCCATATCAGAAAAATAGGCACATGCTGCCCAAGCTACTGGGGAAAAAATAATTACAAAATTCATCACAAATAGCCAACAACTGGCCACAAATAGGTAACACCCAAATCACTTACCAGACACAACCATAAGGAGGATAAAACCCAAACCCCATCCAACACTTAATGGAACTCCAGTGCAAGCAAAGGCCCAGATAAACACATGGGCCTTGCACCCTCCATAGAAGGTGAACAAACTTTTATGATTTTTTAACACACTATTGCAGTAGCAGCAAGAACCTAACCAGACTGGGCCCCACAGTTCCAGGCGCTGTGCAAACATGCCCCAGAGAGCTTAGTGTCTAAAAGACAAGATGGAACAGGTGGATGAGTCAAACACATGGGTTGGAGTGGAGGGGAGAGAGTGTAGTGATAATAGGACGTGGGCAATTCTTAACCAATCAGGACAGTGATCACAACTTCCCGCTGCCTAGCTGAAAACTCAGGGTCTGGCACACTAACAAGACAAATCTGCTAGAATTGAGGAGCTCCCTCCACGGAAAATGCCAGATCCAAAGAGTTTAAAGTCTTGGAGCTGTTAACAGAAGTGCTTTGGCTGACCTCAGCTATCCAGAGCGCGCATCAGAAGAAAGGCCCCAGGAGTATTGGTGGAGGTGCTCATTAGCTGCACTAGTTGTGTCCATCTCTGATGCAGTGTTTAAAAATCAACCTCCTCTTTCTCCCCCCCTGACTGTTTTAGCAAAATTAATTAGGAAAAAATCTATTGAAGATTAGCACAATTTATTCCGTTTTTGTAACTTAATGAAAAAATTGCAATAGCTACTAGAACAAGGCAAGGAAAGGTACAATTTAGTCTGCCAAAAATCTCCGAGTACCTCACAGCAATGACACTAATGCATTTTAAGTCATTTTGAAGCAAAATAATGCTGGTAAAAGCTGAAATAAAATACCAGCTTTCATGAGTGATATCACCCTAAGTAGCAGAGTTGACCTAGAAAATCAAACAATTTGTTATGGTGAAGTTATGACAGTGTTTATAATTGGGCTCAATATAGTCTGGAAATGAAGCTTTGAGCCAAAAGAGAGACTGATAATTATCCCATCAGTTAGAGGAAGGCCTCAGCAATGACAGGGTTGCATGTTTATCATGCCATCTTTTATTGCTCTGCCTAATTAGTCTGAGGTCACACACTAAACTGTAGCACTGAGCAGAGCATTCAGACACCCACTCTTCTCTCAGGTCACATCTCAGCCACTGACATTAATGAAATCATTGTGTCCCGGGCACTGTTTTGATGCATGAGTGTCCCAAATTGATGATCATGCCTACACGATGCGGAAGGAAAAGCACTGGATCTTCCTGGGTCTTTGTCCCTGTTCTGATCCTCCGGTCCTAAATTGCAGAGGATCCTCAAAGCCCAACAAGACAGCATTGTTCCATTTTTGTTCTTCACCTCAAACAGTGGGAAACTGCACGCAGCTGAAAGAGCAGCAGACTCTATTAACCCTTTGGATGCTCGATGGTACAGTGCCAGCCTCCATACTTAAGGGGAGAAATTCCTGACATGGACCCTTCTCTTTCAGCTGATCACCAGCAGGCACATACAGTTCACACTCCTCCTGGACCAGAAACAACTGGCCATCTAGTTAAGCACTGAACACAGTGCAGATCACGGGGAAATTTTATATTATGCTAAAACCCAGCAAGTATGAGCATGCCTGTGAGCTGCTTTCCAGCTGTCCTGTCAGCATTTCAAAGCTCAGGTAGATCCCAGCCCCCACTTGCCATCCCTTTCCACACGGATACCCTGGCATGTATCTGTCTGTCAATTCAAGGCAGTTAACAGCCGCTTTGAATCCAGGCATTGGGTTTGAAATACTGAGGCTCCATGGAACCACAGATTCAGCTCCTGACACGCCGACTGCTCTCTAGGAATTCTGCTACATGGGGCACCACTTTGAAAAGCGAAGTCCTACCCATTCTGCATGGAAGAGGCAGATGCTGTGGCCATTTCCATAAAGATGGCCTTACCTCATGTGCTGGGCCAAGAAGCCCTTACCCACTCATCACGCTGGGCTTGCTATGATGGCTGTTGCCCTCCTCCACAGAGGCGGCTGCATTTCAGGAGCACTGTGTGTATGCACAGCAAAGTGTGAAACCCTTTGCAGTGAGAGGGGCCACAGGCTATCACCAATATCACTATTCAGAACCACCATTTTGCCTTCCTGCTTCTCCCCAGAGATTGTACCACACCGTCAGGTTTTTCACAGCAAGTTTGCTCCATGTCTCATTTCCCACAAAATCTGATCATCGATGGTTCAAATGTAATGATTCTTCACAAGAAGGGGTCAGCTCTGCGGGGGATGGGTGGCATGAGCCAACGCACTCTCTAGGTCCTCACTAACATTGGCTGCATTCCTGGCCAATGGGTGCTGCAGGCGCAGCGCCTGTGGCCGGGGCAACACGTGGCGCCACCTAGCCACCCCCCATGCCTAGGAGCTGGAGGGACACGTCACTGCTTCTGGGAGCTGCCTGAGATGAGTGATGCCTGGAGTCCGCACCCCAACTCCATGCCCCAGCCCTGAGCCCCCTTAGGGTTGCCAGGCGTCCGGTTTTTGACCAGAACGCCTGGTCGAAAAGAGATCCTGGCGGCTCCGATCAGCACCGCTGACCAGGCCACTAAAAGGTAGGTCAGCGGCAAAGCAGAGGTAAGGCAGGTTCTCTGCCCGGCTCTGCACGGCTCCCAGAAGCGGCCAGAATGTCTGGCTCCTAGGCGGAGGGGTGGCCAGGTGGCTCCATGCACTGCCCCGCCCCAAATGCCGGTTCCGCCGCACCCATTGGCCGGGAACCACAGTCAATGGGTGCTGCAGGGGCAATGCCTGCGGGCAGGGGCAGCGCCTGTGGGTGGGGGAAGTGGGCGGAGCCCCCGTGGCCGCCCCTCTGCCTAGGAACCAGACATACTGGCCGTTTTATGGAGCTGCCTGAGGTAAGCGCTGCCTGGCTGGAGTCCGCACTCCTCACCCCCTCCAACACCCCAACCCCATGTCCCAGCCCTGAACTCCCTCCTGCACCCTAACTCCCTCCCAGAGCCCACACCTTCTGCCCCAACCCTGAGCCCCTTCCCACAACCAAACTCCCTCCCGGAGCCCACACCCCCTCCCACACCCCAACCCCCTGCCTGAGGCCCCTGCTGCACCCCAAACACCTCATCCCTGGCCCCACCCCAGAGCCCGCACCGCCTCCCACACCCTGAACCCCTAACTTCTGGCCCCGCCCCGGAGCCCACACCCCAGCCAGAGCCCATACCCCCCTCCCAGACCCCAACCCCATGCCCCAGCCTGGTGAAAGTGAGTGAGGGTGTGGGAAAGCGAGCAACAACAGGGGAAGGGGGTGGAGTGAGGGTCGGGGCCTCAGAAAAGGGGCAGGGCAGGGCAGCGGTGTTCGGTTTTGTGCAATTAGAAAGTTGGCAACCATAGGCTCACCCCCTGGTCTGCATCCCACTAGCAGCTTCACCCCCACAGAGATGAAGACGAGCAATTCTGTGGCCCACCTAAGCTCAAAGGCAATTAGCTCAGCAAAGCCTGAACCCAGGGGCATTGGAACGGGGGGGCCAAGGCCCTCCCACTTTTTACCAGCCATAAGGGTAAGTGGGAGGGGGTGGGGTTTTGGGGGGAGGGATGGCACGGGGGCAGGACCTTGAGGGGAAGGAATGGGGGCGGGGTAGGGTGACCAGATGTCCTGATTTTATAGGGACAGTCCCGATTTTTGGGTCTTTTTCTTATATAGGCTCCTATTACCCCCCACCCACGGTGCCGATTTTTCACATTTGCTGTCTGGTCACCCTGCGGCGGGGCCACAGTTTGGGCACCAGTGGGCCCCTCCCTCTTCCATCATTCCCCCCTGGACCTGCTTGCCCGCTCATGTCCACCAGCCCTACAGCTTTACTCCCAATTTACATTGATGTGAAAGGAAAATCACACTCCTGTAGTCCAGATCCACCACTCTTCTGACACCAATCAGAATATTCCCGTGGGACAGGTCTGCTGCTGCAAGCAGATAAGAGCAGAAACAAGCACCTCTAGATTCATCATTTCAAAGCAGGCTGAATTAGCATATGCTGTAGCTAATGCCTGCCTGGAAATGTAAATAAAAAAATAATAAATAACTAGCAAACAGGGCTAATTTAATGCAAAAAATGCAGCTGAGTTTGTTGTGCCACTGGCTAATTAGCACATATTGGATTTCAGTCTTCTTAGTGCTTTTCAAGCATTTTCTCTTGGACGGAGTTAATCAGCCTTTCCATAACTCATCCTTACTACACTCAATTGTTGAGAATAAACATCTTGTCGCACACAAGATAATAAAACACGCATTGTAATGCAATTTTCCCCCCATTGCAAGACACCTCCTCCTTTGTGAAAAGCAAAAGAAACCAGTTGCACCGTCCATGTGACAGACATGTCAGGTTCACCACCAGGACAATCATGTAATTAACTGAAAGAATCCAACAGTGGCCTAATGAGATCAGATGGGTCTGCATGGAAGTTTACTTAACTACCAAAACCATAATGCATTATTTACTCCTTCCTTCCACAGTAGCTGTGCAGTGAGACTGCCAATATCACCCTCCGCTGCTTCCCCTCACTCTCTCCCATTTCATACTTGACTAATTCTCATACTTCTTTTCTCCCCCCTCCTCCTCACCATTTCAAATTAGCAGGGGGAGAAAATGACATATTGATCTTGGATCCAATCTGAGCTTCACAGACCCGGGGTCATTTCTTAGTCAGATTTCCAGCATCTTGGCAAATTGCCTTCCGGTGATATACTGTAACTTCAATAATGTGTTTCCAGTTGTAACTAATTCTAAGTAGTATTTTGTTGTACTGTTTTATGACAGCTGTTGCAGTGTATATTAGCATGTAGGTGTTAAAGAAAATACTTGGCTGTAGGAATCCAGTAGCTATCGCATGCAAAGATTTATTAACAACTGTGCTGTTTTGGCTGCTGACAGTGATAAGGGGGAAATGAATGGCAAAGCCCAGCTCAAACTCCCACCGCTGCCGGCTGAACAGAGAATCACAACTGCCATAAAGGGTCCGCGTCCGGATCTTGACAAGGGGTCAGGATCTGCTGTGTAGTTTGTTTTTAAGAGAAGTTTCCACTTTCTTCTCAAGGGGAAGGCAAGCGTCCTGGTGTTTCCAGAACAGCCTAGAGTGTCAGTGAAATAAAACTAATTTGACAAAGCCTACTAGATTGGCAAATTCTCCCCACTCAGCCCAGGTATCGCTTTAGGTCAGCAGCATATCGCCTTCTGAAGAACCGCAACAGCAACATCCCACACCCATGACGTGCACATGTTACAGAGGGCCCTGCATTTGCAGGGAGCTCCGCAAAAAGTGTATTCCTTGCATTTAAAGTGTCTGGTTTTCTCTAGGCAGACGTGTGATGCCTGCCCTCTTGCATACTGTTCTTCTCAATGGGGAGGACACGCTACCTTTTGGGAGACAGCCAGGCAGCTGAAACTTCTTCCAATCCCATCCTCCTAGGAAACATCTCTGATCCTCCAAACTAACTGCTGCCATTTTTATTGCTCTGGACACAGGTTGCTTCAGGTAATTTTCTCAGTGATTCCCAAGGGCTTGGCTCGACATCAAAGCAGAACTCTTCATTAGAGCCAAACCGATGCTACGGTCATGATAGAAAAGGAAGTGCACTTTGCATGGCTCGTGAATGCATGTGCACGCACATGAACACACAGGGTATTCTGCATGCCTGACTGAGAGTGTAATAACTTAACCATCAACGGGTAGGGACCTACCGGATTCAGAGGTTTTGGAAACTCTCCTTCCAATTTACAGTGAGCCACTGTGGGTTCACAGAGAGGCACAAGGAGGATTCTTATGCTGTCCTGCCACCTAAAACCAGGGAGTGGAACGGTATTGCTGCTTCCAGACTAAGAGAACTGCCTGCATGCAAACATTCTTGTCCAACAAGTATAACCTGCAAGATGCTTCTTACCTCACCTCTGGTGGGAAAGGTAGTAAAATGAAACTGTCATGGTTTACGACTAATCCAATCAACCTACAGTCGAGTCTAAATATGAATCCAACCAGGGATGGATTTAGGGTCAGGTGACCCAGGCGAGTGCCTGGGGTGCCAGGGCTTGGGAAATGCCAGGTTCAGCTTGCTGTTTTTGTTGTTAGTGACAAAAGGGAAAATAGAATGTTTGAAGTAAAATGTTTCAGGTATTCCATGTGTTTCACTAGCCTTCTCTAAAGTTGTCACCTACTGTAACACTATTTAATACTAGTCCACCCAATCTTGGTGCACAGTTCAGTTTCTTGATGTTAGCACATTTCAGTTATTCTTAAAATTAAAAAGTTTCTATAAACTTAGAGGAAACTTTTTTAATTTGCTTATATATGGCATGAATAAATACAGATATACAGATCCTAGTGTGCAAATTTATCATCTTATATGACAGGGATAAATCTTGCATGCAGATTATGCAACAAGTCGTGAAATAGGTTACAAATGCAATAAAAAAAGAAGGTATTCAAAAGTTTAACAAATGGAGGAGGTGGACACCAAAGATTCTCCTTGCCTGAGACAGCAGCCTTGAACCTAACCACAGTATGTACCATAAAAAGAGCAATTTAATCAATGAACTGTCAGGGGTGACTGTCTGATTCAGCGGTTTTAGACCTGTGGTTCGCAGACCCTTGGGGGTCTGCAGACTGTGTCTAAGGAGTCCGCCAAAGGTTGTCATTACCATAGAGAAGTGGTTTTCAATCTGTGATCTGTGGACCCTTGAGGGTCTGCAGACTATGTCTAAGATTTCCAAAGGGGTCAGCACCTCCATTCAAAATTTTTTAGGAGTCCGCAAATGAAAAAAGGTTGAAAAGCACTGGTCTAATTTATTTAATAGCACACATCTTTACAAAGCTGGTGTACAATGACTGATAACCCACAAGGTCCCCTTGACTTCATTATAATGCATATGGGGGAGGGCTGCTAAACTGAGCTCTTAGCAAAAGTACAGGATTCTTCACTGAGATGATAAGCTCTTTGGGGCAGGAAGTGTCTTTTTATATTTTTGGAGTGCCCAGCACAGTGGGGCCCTAATCCTGACTGCGACCCCTGTGTGCAAAAATAAGGGTAACCCGCTCTCCCCAGAGAGAAGTCAGACAGAGGTGCAGTAAATATGTGGAAATAGGTAAACAGCCATTGTGTGTAAATATCATTTACAGCAACTGAACAGACCTCTAGATACACCTCACTTCCAATACAAACTGGGGGGAAGAGGACTGCAGTGCGACAAGCGACATCAGGAAGAACGCATGACTGCACTGGGCTAGGTAAGGGTACATGCCGGAAAGTACAAGGTAAGAACCATCCCGCTGAAGGGAAGAGATAGGGGGAGGCAGAGGCAGCAGCATGTGAGCAGCACGCTCTGTGTGCGACTCCGAGCTGACATCTTACCTCACTGTGCGTGAACGTGTGAACTCTTTTATCCTATGATCTCAAAGCACTTCACCCACCTTAATTAGCTGAGCCTCACAACAACCCATTACAACAACAATACTCTCTAGCTTCCAGATCGGGAAGCTGAGGTGCAGAGAAAGGCACTGACATGCCCAAGGTGACAGCGTCAAGAACAGAGCACAGGCGTTCGACTACCTGCCACACACATTTCTTGCTATTTTCTTTTGCCACAAGGTTTATATGCCCTCGGAGGAGGGGACATCTGGCAACCCAGGCCAGCTCTGTGCACTCTTCTGAACTCAGCCTTCACTCCATGCAGCTTCCCTGATTCTTCCCAAATCTCATTCTCTCCCGTCCTCCCCTCCCGCACCCCACACACTAACTATACCCTGCTAACAATGAAGACTCACCACACTTAACATTGAATGACTTGGGAGAGTGGATGAATTCTCAATCTCTGCCATTGCGACCAAGCCAAAGGAGGCTGCTGAAGGCTGGTGGGATTCAGAGAAAGCGCTGCATGCTGGGATCCAGGCTTTGCGTTAGTCTCGGGCCCTAAGCACTGTGCAGGCCGCATCTCCATGTGGCACAGGAGGATGCTTGCATTGTGGCTGCACAGGCCAGGCTTTGACCAACCTCGGCTTTCTACTGGCACCGCCTTTCCCTCTTCACTGACCCAGCAAGCCTGACCCTGCCGTTCACACAATACCCTGAAGCCTAAAGGCATCCTGCTTTCTTACAGTGCCAGCATTCCCCCCACATGTTTGACTGATATCAGCCATCGATCGCACATTCAACAACAGGTCCATTAATTCAGCCACAGTTGTCTGAATAATAAAAGAGCGTCTCTGAAGCACGCATCTCAAATTGGTTTGTTTTGATGAGTCATCTGGTGCTGAAGAGCAAACGAGTTAATAATGAAGAGACGATTCCAGTGGCCTCCCCTACTCCTGAATATGGAAAGGACGAGAGATTCACTGTGAGAAACCCAGACAAGCGGTCAGGTCCCCACCCTGCACTTTGCCAAGGCATTTCTGTCTCTGCCTCACTGTACTATATTATCAGCCGGAGACCATTTACTGCACGGGACTGTTTATGAATAACAAGAACTCCTTAATACATGAATGGATGAGAATCATTTGTAGCGACAAAAATGTGGTAATGAGAATGTGCTCGTTTCTCCTTTTCAGGAAATTCCATTATTCCTGTGGTTTCTCATGAGCTGTGTTTTCTGGCAGGCCTGGGGGGATGGAAACTGTAAAGGCATCGCTCTGAAAGAGAATTACAGTAATCATGATCGATTTACACAGATGTGGTTCCTGACCACTGAGGCCACTGGAAAATCTCGCAATCAAAATGAATCATCACTTAAAATTAAGGATATGTCATAATTTTGCTCACCCAGGTTCACAGCGCTGTCAGCTCCACCTGGGGAGATTCATTCACATTTCTGAAGTACTGACAGTGGAAAGGCAGATTTACATTGTGTAGGGTACGTGCTATATACCACAGCCTGTGTCCCACAAACCTGGGATGAAGCCTTGTCTCTTTGAAGGTTTATAAGAATGCTCAACATTTTTTTCTTGAAGGTTTCTGGTTGTAATTTATACTTAAAAAAACACATTTCATTCTTGAAGCTACTATGACCTTTGCTTACAGGGATCTGACCACACAGTAGCAGAATAGCTTGTCTTCAGACAGCAGGAATTGCAGGGTTAGAACAGGTACCAGCATGCACTCAGATGTGCAAAAAACCCAAGGTTTGTGTACCAAGCATTGCCCTGAAGCTAGCTAGCATAAACCCTGCTGGGAGCTGATCACCCAGGCCCCAGTGTAGAAGGCAGGGGAGTACAGTCTTTAATTACACAGGTCAGGTCTGGGTAACCTCTAAAACTCAGTGATAGAAGGAGAGCAAACTTCAGTCAAGGTGAACTTCCCACAACAAAGCCAATCCTGTCTGGGCGATCGGAACACAGACAGCCTGGACATTTCATTAACTCCCACTGCCAACATGCGTCAAAGCCTGAGAGATGAACACACAAAGCAAAGAGTTTTTGGGTGGGGCGAGAGGAGACAGGACTGTTACTTTGTGTATCTAGATTTCTACTCACCTGCTGAGAGAAGTGTTGCTGTTCTGGGTTCTCTCAGTCAAGATTGCAAAGGGAGACAGACAGACATTAATGCATGGGTCTGGCTGTGTTATGCTAAAACTGCCAGACCCATACAGCTAATCCTCATGTCCTCCCATCAGAGGGTGTCTCTGAGAATTTAACAGCATCATAGCAGCATTTCTGTTATCATGCACGGCTGGGGAGGGTCTCTCCCCAGATGGGCTCTGTTATATCGGCGGGACTTGCAAGGGTTCCATAGCTCTTCTTCTCTGGGGCAATGGAGTAACCCCAGAGGGTACAGGCACTCTGGGCCTGCTCCTCAATGGATATAAACTGTCCTAGCATCATTGACTTCAAAGGACTGACCCTAATTTACACCCGCGGAGGATGTGACCCTCAGACACCACGGTGAGGAGTGCAGTATGAACACTTGGGCAGACAGGTTTCAGTAGCTAGAGCACCCCATGTTACTGGAGCAAAGCAAGCAGGGAATTTCTCTTAGTGCGATGCCTTTGTCTCCTCCCCTCACACGCCCTTCTGCATTCCTACTCCCATGCCTGGTGACTCCCCTCCCCCAGCCCAGGATGCCAGGGGCCTCCCCTCACATCAGTCACATCCCACCTCAAAACCAATTCCATCTGTGAAACTCACTGGCACTAAGTTCCTGACCTAACACCCAGAAAGGCTAACATGGCACACTGAGGAGCATCCTTCCGCTGGGACAATCAGCATCTGCCACATCTCTTTAGACTGCAAGCTCCTGGGGCCAAGCCAGAGGCCTCTCCCCATGCTGAGGACACTGTCCACTCCTAGCGAACGAATCCAGAATGACACTATGCTCGTTAGGGGAGCTCAGACCTGCCTTTGGGACCCCCCCCCCCCCCCATTCACAATCACACAGAATGACACCCTTCCCAGATCTCTCCTCCCTTTGGCAGCCACATAACATTCCCGTGGCAGTCACAGCAATTGCTTCACCGGAAAAGTCACACTCGGAAAGTATTCAATAGCTTCCATTTATAACTCCTTTTAATGCAACTTAGCAGCGGAGGACCAAGAGGAGAGCCAGCCCCATACGAACAGCCAGCTTTCCACAAACCATCAGCAAGAACTCTGTTGGCCACAAGTCATCAAGAACACCACTGACCAAGACCCACTCTCTAGCCCAGTCAGTTTCACCCCAACCTACCCCGATATTATTGGAGTATCCCAGGCATGTTGCATCTTCTCAGCCATCTTAATGGAGTAAGCCAAGGGTCACAGCATCTCCCCAGACTTACCGAAGTGCCCCAGACACATAACTGAACCTCTGTACTGCTAATGGGGAGGCTGATTACATTTCTCTTTTAACATATCCCTCTCAACAGTCTGTGTTCAGCCCCCTGCTTCATTACATTTGTAGTTCCAAAATTGCACCTGGAAGCCCACAGAGAGCACATTGGAGAATGACAAAGCCAAGAGCAAAGGGGATCTCTCGCCTACCAGGCAGACTTGCCCCTCAGCTGTACTCACACTCTCAGGTTTCCCTCTATTTTTGGAAGTTTAATTGTTCACTTTTTTTTAACTTTAGAAATGAGACAAGAAAGGACAGGTGTAAAGCTAACTGCCTGTGGATGTGCAGGGACTGGAATGGCTCCCAGGACACCAGCATGCACACCCCAACGGAAACCCACGCAACTGCCTGCTGTCCCTGAGAGCATCATGAAATGTTTTGCTCAGCCACAAAGGCATCCAGGGGTTGGGTGTGGGGTTGCTAATTCCTTTATAAATCAGAGTTGTAGGGGAAAAAAACATGACATCTTTTAACAGTCATCTCTCCAGAAGCCACTGATTAGCTGCAGACTTGGTCTGGAGCAGCTTTGTGGCAGGTCTCACTGTCTGGCTGTTCACAGAGCTGAATTCCACCCAGTTTGCTTTGTGCTGTCCCTGACATACAGAGAGATACACAGATTTCTGTTCTGAAATCTATCTTTAGACCTGTTATGGTCCCAACACTTGCAAGTCCTTGGCATAGGCTGTTCCGTTATCCCAAAGCAAAAACAAACAAGAGAGTCTTCAGTCTATCAGAAGTAGGAAGCTTGCAAAAGAATCTGATAAACAAGAGCCAGCCTAATGTGTTTAATCTCTTGCACTCCATCCTGATAGCAAGAAGAGAGCCCAGGATAAATGTGAATTCTCCACTGCACTGGAGGAGTGTGCTGCACTTCTAGGAGACCTTCTCTTTTAATCTCCTGTTACTGTCTGGACCTACCCCATGAAATTCCTTAGCATCTTTTGCTTTACAGTGTCTCATGTAACTATGAAAATCACTCTAGTGGGATAACCCGGGGCTAAAGCGCACAGCTAAGAAATGTAACAACACTGCTGGGAAGATAAATTATTTCTTTGCATCAGTCTTCACCACTGAGGATGTTGCGGAGATGCCTACTCTGGACCTGGTCTTTACTAGTAATAAGAATGAGATGACAGAAGAAGAGATGCAGGAGCAACCTAATAATTTAAAACGCACCAAGTCACCAGGCCCAGATGGTCCATTTAAAGGTTCTGAAGGAGCTTATGTATGCAATAGCTAGGCTGCTAGCAAAATTTGCAATCATTAAAAACAACCACTATCCCAGAGGACTGGAAGGGAGCAAATATTGAACCCATATTCTAAAAAGGCATCCACGTAATGACAGATCCAGGATTCCTTCCCCAAAGCTGACCCAATCAGTGCACGTGATACTTACTGCCTGTGCGTTGGGAGGGAAACTGCCAGTGAACGAGGAGGCCAGTATATTGAATGCCAGATTCACGATCATTAAGAGGGTGGGCATCTCTCTGAGGTGCATACAGAAGTGCCATTACCGCACTGCCCTGCACAATTTACTGAAGCCTAGAGAGGTGACATAATTGGCTTGGGTGATATTAGTCGATTCAGTGTTAGATAAGGGATCAGGAGGCATTGGTTCTAACCTGTGTTCCTTGGGTGAGTCCCTTCACCTCACTGTCCCTCAGTTTGTCCATCTATAACATGGGAAGAGTGATTTATTTAACTGACATTTGTACAGTGCTGTTGAAGTGTAAAAGGATTACTGAGGTAGGCTGGTGCCAGTGGGTTTGATCTGTTCATAGCACTCCTATTTCTGGATATTATAACAGTTTGCTGTGCCATTGCAGTGCTGCTGAAAAGTGTTTAAATATTTTATTAATTTCACCCAGACGGTGACAAGATGGCTTTTCTTTCATTACCAAAGCCATCGAATCATTATCGAAATGTGTGAGTTGCCTTACATCTTTGATGCTTTAAGCCCCAATTTAGACTTTTTAATCTAACAGAACATGGTTTTGATACATCTTATTGAGTTTGTATTTTTTGGTTTACAGAACCCCCTGGCTTTGGAGTTTTCTGTGTCTTCTGAACACCCTTCTACCTGAAGAACAGAAGAACGGCCATCCTGGGTCAGACCAAAGGTCCATCTTGCCCAGTATCCTGTCTTCCAACAGTAGCCAATGCCAGGTGCCCCAGAGGGAATGAACAGCACAGGTAATCATCAAGTGTCGCCCATTCCCAGTTTCTGGCAAACAGAGGCTAGGGACACCATCCCTGTCCATCCTGGCTAATAGACATTAAGGGACCTATCCTCCTACCTTTGTTTGTTTAAAGAAATCATTCCCCCCTTGCAATCACTTTTTCCAGGAATTTTTGGAAAGCAAATATTCTCCAGGGAATGATTTCCCAGCTTTCCATCCTCCCATTGAAGAAATTGAACCATCACAAAGTATTATAGTGCCATAATGAGTCAGTGGGATAGTCTAATCTGGAATGCTTTTCTAAATTCTGATCACTCTGTCACAGAAAAACTCTGTGGAAGCTTGAAAGTTGTCTCTCTAACCAACAGAAGCTGGTCCAATAAAAGATATTATCTCACCCACCTTGTCTCTCTAATAGCAGAAACAGACAGGATTCAGAGAGGAGGGTTGAAAATGGTAGACTTTGTCTACAGGGGAAAGTTTCACCAGATTCAGAAATACAGGTGTACAGATATAGTTATTCTGACATAGCCCCACATGGGGCTATGCTTAATCCAATACAAGAATGGCTTTTTTTTGTTTGTTTGTTTAGTTTAACACCCTTCCCAAGTGACATAAGCTAAACTGAAAAATGGCCATTCTGATACTGGAATAAGAATGCCTACCTGGGGGATTATACCAGGGTAAGTATCCATTTAAATTGACACTAAGTTATATGGGGAAAAAACCTTTCCATGTAGACAAGGCCTTAAGGGTCAGGACAGACTTCACTATGAGGCAGGACTGAAAGGACTGACACACTTAGTTTAAAGAGGAGAAATAAATAAATGGGAACAAGACAGAGGGAGCTGGTCTGTGGCAGGTAAATCATGAGCTCCTATTTCTCTCTCCTCATAATACGAAACCCAGGGGAAAGTCAGTGAGATTGAAAGGCAACAAAATAAAGCAGATAAAGAGGAAATAATAAACTATTTTTAATTTACATACAGAAGTTCATCGATAGCACTAAAATATTTAAGAGACATATAAACTTCCATGCTTCAAGACACAGGCCACCTGCTAACTACCTGAGGTCAGGAAGGAACTTCCCCCCCAATGGGCAGGTGATTCCATAACTGAGATTTCTCACCCAGTATTTAGTACTGGGGGGCTGCTGATGAAGCCAGGATGCTGAGCTAGGTGGGCCATTTGTCCGATTCAGTCTGGCATTTCTTGCATTCCTATGTTTAACTTTCTCTGTATCTGGAAATAAATTAGTGTTTTATTTCCCAAACATGATCTATTATATATTTGTTCCAATTTGATGGCAGGTGTTCAATGAAAGATTATATCCTAAGGAACATGCACAAGGAGGCAGTGGGAAGATTGTACATGACATTTTAACTCCTTGACCTGTGAGTGGTTAACCATGCAACCATAGCAATCTAGCAAACCATTTACAAGGGTCTCCCCCACCACCACCACCACCCCCCTTTAGGTTTTCACACTGAGGGGACAAGAAGAAAAATCTGTCAATTTGCTAGAAATGCAGCTTCATTGAACTGGAAAAACAACAAATTAATGATCTTCCCTGATATCTATCTGGAAGTTGCAAGAGAACAAACTAATGTCACCCCTAGAGACACCACTGCAGATCCCCAGATTGGAGATACAGGATTTTGTATGCCAGCTGCAATGCAGAGTCCTTCCCAAGATACTGCTGTGCGTTCCAAAGACATCCAAGATGCCAAGTAGTTTCTGTACAGCCTCCCAACTTCCAATAGCAATCAACATGAAAGAAATCTGATCAGTGCTCCTTCCTCCCAAAGAACCAGCCCCTGAAAGTAACAGGAACTGAGAGCCAGAATTTTAAAAGGTATTTAGGTACCCTAAAGGTACAGACAAGATTCCATTACATGCCTATCTGCATCTTTAATGCCTAAATACTATCATAGAAACTTTCTGGCAGCCTATTATTTCATAACCCAGAAAGCATCATTAGTCAAAAGCTTTTTTGTATTACTCTCTTGAAATTGGAGAATAGAGTGATGCAGGAAGGAATATTAGTATACTTATTTTGGTTTCATGATTGCATAATTAACCACCTGGCCCCTGTGACTCCTTCAGTAAAAGTTGTAATGTGTAAGTATATAAATCCACACTGGCTTATATAGGTTTTTGCCAGCATTTTAAATAGTTTGAAAGCTGAAGAGACGGCCTCATGCATTCTAAGGAAGTATGAAATCATTCAGTGGACCATATGCAATATGAAATCCCAGCATATACCTGAAATATTTGACAGCCTCTCCAGCCTAATGATATCATCCAAAGAACCCAATTTTGAAAGACAGGAAAGAAATTTGGAATTTGGCTGATAGTTTAGGTAAAATCACCTTGGCACTTAATAAGAATCTTCCTTCTGGTTGGGGGAATGAAACGCTAAAATTCAATGGGTATTCATGCCACAGGAAATTCAGAAAAGTATTAAGAGTTAAATTCATTGGAGATTTGTGTGTGCTCTGGATGAACATCTGGTCTCCATTACAAGATCCTTCAAGATTATCACCAGATCAAGAATGGTTTTACCAGTGACTTTTAATTGTCTCATTCAGTCCCTAAATGTTGCACCTCAAAACTTGGTTATCTGATGAAAAATTCAGAGATGAAAATGTAATGAAATATTTCAAGATAGGTACATGCAATATCCATTTCTCATCTCTCTCTGGGGTCAGCTTGGAATATCCAAAGAGAGCTTTTAAAAATTGAAAACGAAATGAATAAAATTAATTAGAAGCAGAATCCACTCCTAAACAATGGGAAGGTGTTTTGAATTATAAGCATACAATTAGCATGGGAGCAAAGTTAAAGCTTATGCATTTTAAATTATTGCACAGAATACAGTGGTCTCTGCAGAAGCTGGGAAGATGAGGCTTTGAAGCTTGGTGATAAATACTGGGAGAGTGATAAGTTCCCAGGGAACTTCATTCCTATTATGACTTTGCCTCAGAGTTTATGTTTATTGGGCAAAAATATTGCAGAGCATGAATTTAATCCAAAATATTAATTTGCAACAAAACATACAATTTATCTTCCTGTATGACTCTTCCTTAAAGTCACCCATTATTTGGAGACTGAAAGGATGGCTGTGCACAGCCTGACCCTGTGTAGATAGGTTTATTATTGCACAATCAGAGCCCTGACAACAGCCCAAGAATTCAGGACGACCACAATAATGTAGCTCTATCATTTGGAGGATGAATTTATAAATTGAACTACCAGAGCACAATGCAGTCTATAGAAATTTCTTGGACCATGTTAAAAGTATGTAGAATATGGATTGCTTCCAAGCATCCCCGCTAGTTTCAGAGCGCAGAGGAAAAAGGATCCCACGTTATTCCGTGACAAGTTTAATTGACCCAGCCGCTCAGATTTTATTTTATTGTAGTGGGTGTTTGAAATTTTATGTCATTTCTGATCAAATGCTGAGTTACCATTTCTGGGGCATACACGAACACTTTACCTGTTTTTCTGGACATCATTATCTATTAATGGCAGCACCCAGTGTGTGCCAGGCACTTTCCAAACACTCAGAGATAGTCCCAGCTCTGAAGAGCTCACAGTCAAAGGACAGACAGAGAGACAGAGGCCAGAGGATGGGAACCACAGGCCAGTTATACACAATATCACCAGCCCCGCACCCCCTACCCTGCCTGCAGCCAGCCCCTGCTGCACCCCCTGCCCTGTCTCCAGCCAACCCCTGCCGCACCCCCCTGCCCGAAGCCAGTCAGCCCTGCACTCCTCTGTCTCCAGCCAACCCCTGTCGCACTCCCCTGGGGCCCTGCCCAAAGCCAGCCAGCCCCACACCCCCGATTCCAGCCAGCCCCGCACCCCCCCTACCCTGCCTGCAGCCAGCCCCTACCTCCAGTCAGCCCCTGCCCTGCCTCCAGCCAACCCCGCACCCCCTTGTCTCCAGCCAACCCTGCACCCTCCTGCCTCCAGCCAGCTCCGCACCCCCTGCCCTACCCGCAGCCAGCCCTGCACCCCCTGCCTCCAGCTAGCCCTCCCCCACACCCTGTCTGCAGCCGGCCCCACGTCCTCTGGTGCCCTGCAGTTCCCAGGGCAGTAATCCTGCACACCTGCTTCAATGAGGGGGGCAGGGAGCAGCTGGGACCCTCACATGTGCACATCCTAGGGTGACCAGACAGCAAGTGTGAAAAATCAGGACGGGGGTGGGGGGTAATAGAAGCCTATATAAGAAAAAGACCCAAAAATCGGGACTGTCCCTATAAAATCGGGACATCTGGTCACCCTAGCACACCCCCAGGGAGTGGTGGGGACCCACACATGTGAAACGGAGCTCATTTCTAGTTCAGGACCATCTTTTTAAAAAAGAACTTTAGGTAGGGTTAACATACATCCGTATTTTCCTGGACATGTCAGGCTTTTTGGTTCTTAAATCGCCGTCCGGGAGGAATTTTTAAATTTTAAAAATTCCTCCCGGGAAAATACAGATGTATGGTAACCCTATTGGTACAAAAAATAGATACTGTGGCACATCCCTTAAATGAGAACTTTTTATAGGGAACCGGTTGTTAAGATTTTGGCAGTTCATCACTGGATGGGGGCAACATGAAACTTGACAAGGGAGGATCAGTAGGGAGGGACAGAGAGATGTAGAGCTCTGAAGACGGTGGCAAAGAGTTTAAATTTGCTATAATATTGGATGGGAAACCAGTGGAGAGACTCCATGAGGGGAGTGACACGATCAGACTGACAGGCAAGGAAGAGGAGTTTAGCCATAGCATTCTGCAGGGACTGAAGCAGGCCATGTGGGTGTTGACCATCAAGGCAGGATGTAACAAGGGCCTGAACAAGAGACCTGGCTGTTCAGATGGAGAAAAAGAGGACGTCTCTTGGACACTCTGAAGGAGCAGTAGGATCTGGAAAAGGCCTGAAGAAAGGAAGAAAAAGGAGTGGAAAATAACCCTAAAATAGAAGGTCTGAGTGATATGGAAGTAGGGAAGGGGAGAGGGGAAATTAGGAGTCCAGCTTTGGCCGTGTTCAGTTTAAGCTAATGAGAATACACCCAGGGAAGATGTCAGAGAGAAGGAGACAGGCTGGCGGTGGAGAGGTGGCTCTGCAAGAGAGGGACGGGGAGGAGGCGGCAGCATTGAAAGATGATGAGAAGAGGTATCAGCGATGTGGGAGGACAGCCAGGAGCGAGTAGAAAGTCCAGTACAGAGACGATGGTCAAAAAGAGAGGAAGGTTCACAATATGAAAAACAGCAGAGAGGTCAAGCAAGATGAGGACAGAATAGAGGCCCTGAGATTGGGCCAGGAAAATGTCATTAGTGACAAAAGCGAGAGCGGGTTCACTAGAGCAGAAATGTCAGAAGCCAGCCTGACTGGAAGTGAGCCAAGAGCTCACAAGACAGGAAATTGGGGCACTGGATGCAGACTGTGTGCTCAGTGATTTTATGAAGTGGGAAAGCATTGGGGAAGGCAGCTGGAGCAAGGGACAGTCTTTGGAGGATAGGGGAGACCAGGGCTCATTTATGTCGAGAGGGGAAGGAGCCAAAACCCAAGGAGAGGCTGAGGAGGACAGTGAGGGAGGGGATAAATCTGAGGCAAATGGAAGAAAGAAGGCAGGAAAGGTTGGGAGCAGTGGGGCAGGTGGCAATACAAGAAGGCAGGAGACCTCCTGGGCAGTGATGGGAAAGGTGTTTTGGGGGCGAGAGGAAGGAGATTCCAGTGGAAGTTGTTGATTCTCTCTTTCAAGAGGTCTGCAAGGCCTTGGCTGACTCAGCCTCCTCAAAGCATCCCTGGAACCAGCTCTCTGAGTTAGCTGCCCTCTTGCCGTTGCACACTTGGTTTCTGGACTGAGCTGTTATTTATGCCCTGGCTTGCATATCCCCTGAGTGAGCAGCCTGAGTAAATAAAGAAAGTCCATTGGAGCTGGAATCTTCCCATCCCCCTCCCAGGCTGAGATGCAGCAGCCAAGCCACTGCGGCCCCCAGTAGGGGGGTTGAGGGGCACGGAGCCCTGCAAGGAGTCTGAAAATCTTGCTCTGTTGCAGTGCATGTTTTGGCAAGGTGAACTGTGACATACACCACCTATTCTAATCATGTTTTGCACGTGTACATTTTCAGAAGGGAATTAGGCATTTCGGAGCCAAAAACCCACTGACAGTCAATACAGTTGACATCAATAGGAGTTAGTGTCACATTTTGGGATGTAATCCAGACCATTGAGAGGCTGTGTCAGCACCTGCCCTGCAACCCTTGGTGCCTTAAAATGCTTTGCTACTGTACCTCCCTTTTCTGGACATGCTCAGCCAGCATACAAGCATGCATTGAGTGTCTGTGTGGTAAGCGGTCCTGGTTTAGTAACTCTGACTCCAGCAGCCTGTTTGTTACACCACAGCCACACTCTGGTCTCCACCAGCCTTGGCTACTACTAACCAAATGACCCCAACACACTCCCAGTCCTGAATTTCCCCAAAACCGTCCACCCTGGAGCGTTCAGCCTTCTTCTGGACCACTCAGATAAATAATAAGGATTGGTGGCTCCTTTAAAGAGACAATACCCAGCAGCCTGCCACATTAACTGGAATTTACAATTACTTCAATTCAAGCACAGCACTGGGCTGATTTAGATAAAAATAAAACATGTTTATTACAACAAGACATAGGTTAGTGATGCCCAGCTTGAAGGACAAGATGGTTACAAGCAAATAAAAGTGAAAACACATCTAAAAATCTAAAACTTAATCTAGCAAGGCACAGCCTTTGTTCAAGATGGTTTTGCTCACCAGTTACTCTTGGTCCAGCATGGCTGACTGTCTCTCAGTCAGGACTTTCCAAAGAACTACGAGGTGCTGGCTTCCTTTTTAATCTTACATGAAAGATAATTCAAGGGTTCACCGCCCCTCTCTGTATAGTCCAGTAAACCTTTGAAAAGCATCTCTCAAAGTTCATTGCTTCTTGCTGCAAGAAGCAAGAAGACTTCCTCAAGGCGCTGTCTCCATCTCCTGTTGATAATTGAGTCGTCACCTCCTCCCCTGTTAGCCTGATGGCTTTGTTTACCTTTTATGCTTTTATGTAAATGTACCTTCATTGTCTCTGCCTGACGATGATGCTGGTTAGATAAGCAAATACACAATTCTTTATGTTCCAGATATGCCAATACCACAACCACCTTGTGAGCTTTGATGGTTCTGTTTACTGCACATGTAAATTTCTACTTTGTTCAATACAGACTTTAAAATATAATATCAGATTACATCCATAACTCCACATGCAGCAGTGTGACATATATTCCACAAAGATATTATTGACCAGTGTGTTATTAGTTTTCAGGTGATACCTCACATGACATAGTTTGTACAACTATCATTGCAGAAGTGTGTGGGGTCTGAATACAGGGGAGCCTAAGGTCACAGTTAGATGCCTAATCTGTTTAGGTGCTTTTGAAAACCCCACCTGGCACCTATCTGCATCTTTAGGTGACTAAATACCTTTGACAATCTGACCCATGTCCTTCAAGTGTTTTGAATTAGCAGATCTCATCTCCCACCTGGCTCTTTATTCATAGACTAGGAGAGGAAAATAAGCTTTCCTGCTTCTTGAACTCTTTACAAGAAAATATTCTCTCTGCATCAGCTTTTCTGCAGCACAGAAACTGAAAACACATTTGAAAAAATGCAAATACCAGAATTGACTCCATTGTGATGAGTGACAATAACAGAGATACTTAATGAGTCACATGACATTGTGACATACACCTCTACCCCGATATAACGCAACTCGATATTACATGAATTCGGATATAACGCGGTAAAGCAGTGCTCCGGCGGGGTGGGGCTGCACGCTCCGGAGGATCAAAGCAAGTTTGATATAACGTGGTTTCACCTATAATGCGGTAAGATTTTTTGGCTCCTGAGGACAGCGTTATATGGGGGTAGAGGTGTACTTATAAAGCCCGAGTTGCCCAAACCAGGGAAGATGTTTTCTCCCTGATTCTCTATGTAATTAAAAAGACAGCACCCTCTCACTCATTAAAATCGGAGGAAGGCTCACAGATGAAGCATTGTTTTATTTCAGTGATTTTAATAGACTATGGCTAGTTTAGGCCTTGATGTAAGTTGTCAGAATTTCAAATGTGATTTTTGAACATTTTCTAAAGAATGTATTTTAAATTACATTTTAAAAATGCAAATCTTTCATTTTTTTTAAAAATCCTCGTCTTTTCCCCGCTGCACCTCAGGCTTGGAGCAGCCTCCTGCTTCAGTCACTGCTGAGCCGCCTTCAGCTGGACGAGGCACCTTGCGCTCCAAGGATGGTGAGATAAACCCCTATCTAGTAACTGTGCCCTACATTCCATACAACTCAGCTGAAGGGGTGGGGCTGTAGGGAACCAGGGCGACGCCAACACAAGCAGGCTGGGCCTGTCCCACTAATCGGCTGGAGCTGCACTAAGTGACCACCTCTGTCACCATGCACCAGGTTACTGTGCTGTACGCCTCCTCTGCAGAGGCAGAATAAGCTTTTGTGGAGCCCTGGGCCAGAGCAAGTGCCCCACCCCCACCTGCGCTACTGCCGGGGAAATGCGGTCGGGGTGCAGGGGCTTCCCCCGTCCGCCCCTCCTGCCAGGGAGCGGGGTCGGGCGCGAGGATGCCCATTTTTCTGGGGCTCTCCAATTGGCCAGGGCTCCTGGGCATGGGCCCTGTTGGTCCAGTGGGTAATCCACCACTGGTCCTCTGGGGTGCAAAAAGAGGAAGCCATTCAGCCCTACAATAGCCACACTACATGTGATGCAGACCCATGCCTTAGACCTCCCCATTCCAGCAGAAAAGCCTGGGGGTCTGTTCCCTCCTGCAGACTTCAGAAGACTCACAAGAAGGTGGTGATGGGAAGGAGACACCAATCTCCTCCTGCTCAAGCTGCTCCTCTCCCTAGTGGGACGTGTCACCATCCGCATATTAGACCAGGGCTCTGCTGGTTTGTTTCCAGGTGCAGCACATTGATCACAGCCCCCTAAGTCTCGCCTAAGAGACTACCAGACGAGACCTCTGCCCTCTACGCTGGGGCAGATGGGATCTGCTGGATTACCCTGCCTGTTGGTTTTGGGACGCACACCATGCCCAGCACTAATGGCAGAGCGCTCTCAACTTTGGACACTGCTACCCCCAGGACACCGAGTTTGGCAACCTTAAAGGCACAACATAAGGCTTCTCTCTGGTACGCAGGAGGCGCCAGGCTGGATTGGACCAGTGGCCCATCTCGTTCAGTGTGCTGTCCCAAGAGCAACCAGCCCACAGAGAAAGGAGCCCTGCAACAAGTAGTGACGGGATAACCTGCCGCAGGGAAGTTTCCTCCTGACCCCAGTCGTTCCAGGTTAGATCACACCCTGAAGCAGGAAGGTTTAGCTCCCTGCCAAAGCTCCTGCTGCTCTAATATTTACTAGTCTGATCTGACTGTTCCTGGCCCAGACCCTCGCTTGAGCAGCACTTCATCAGGGGGGAGGGATAGCTCAGTGGTTTGAGCATTGGCCTGCTAAACCCAGGGTTGTGAGCTCAGTCCTTGAGGGGACCATTTCGGGATCTGGGGCAAAAATCAGTTCTTGGTCCTGCTAGTGAAGGCAGGGGGCTGGACTTGATAACCTTTAATTTTTCTTTTTGTCCTGCTTCGAGCAGGGGGTTGGACTAGATGACCTCCTGAGGTCCCTTCCAACCCTGATATTCTATTCTATGATCAGTACGCAGCTCTCTACAGGTTTCCTTATCTCCCTGCTAGACTCTCTTACTAAGGGATGGCTTTGAGGCTGGAGCTGCCTGCTTTGAAGTTTCTTTGCTATAACAGGGAGCCCCACTAGCCAGACTGGCAGAGCACCTCCCCTAAACCCATCAGTGAGGGTTGGCAATCAAACAACGTGCCAGCTGGGTTTCCAGCAACTCACATAGCTAGAGGTTTTTCTCTTAGATATTTAGTGGAAAAACAGCTCCTTTTGCACTTCCTCACTCCACCCTCGATCTCCCACACAGGCTTTACTGGAGAGTCCTGATGTCTCAGCAGCAGGAAGACAGACAGACAGACAGACAGACAGACAGACAGACAGACACACACACACACACACACACACACACACACACACACACACACACA
>NW_020664523.1:2246461-2251912 GCF_002925995.2 Terrapene triunguis | reverse complement strand
CACACACACACACACACACACACACACACACACACACACACACACACCACCCCGGCCCCTCTACCAGAGTAAGGGAGAACACCAAGTCACCAGAAGGGACTGCAAGAGACGTAAAAAGGTACCAACAAACATTTCTCTCCCTTTCCCCCTATATCTGAGGCTCTCTCAATTTAAAACCCATTGTCTGGCGGTGGGCGGGGGGAACCACACTGTAGTGCTCAGTTGCTGCCTTTTATCCATGACTATTGGCACCTTTTAATATTTTTGACCAGCTCACCTTGTCGATGCAGGCAACAGAATAAACCCATTCACAGAGATTCTCTTACACTAGTGTAAAGGGTCTGGCTCAGCCAGTACTCCATGGCACAGCCAGGATATTCACTAATATGGAGGGGAGGGAAGGATGGTGCACAAAAATATCTAGAGCATCAGTAGCCAAAATTGCTTTTCACATCTCAAGCCCTCCTTCTGCAGACAATCACAGTCTGATCGTCAATGCTGGCTGGTCTGGTCTCTCTCATGACACTGCCTGGCAGGCTCTTTGATTATACACACACTCTTCAATCATGTGGGTAAGAAACTTTAAATACCAGAGTAATAGGATGACATGAAGAAACAGAAAAGTTCAGCTGAATATCTCAGTTCTAGCCAGGGACGTGGACTGGGGTATGGCTTCCTAATGGAAGTGGTGGAAGCTCCATCACTAGGTACATTTAAACCAGGGTGGACAACGAACCAGTAATAGAGAGCAATCCACTAGGGCAGGGAGTGGGATGAGACAGCCTCTGCTGAACATAGCCTGGAGCCCCAGAGCACATCGGTTTCCAGTCAGCAGCCAGGGTAGCCTGCTACAGCAGGAATACACCAGTCACAGAGTTCTATAAGTGGCCAACAAAGTCCGCATGTAGAAAAGTTAAGTGGGAACATTTAAAACATGCCTGAGTGACTTAGGAACCTAAGTTGAGACCTGGATTCCTAAGTCACTTATGCACTTTTGAAAATTTTAGCCAGGGCCAATTGGAGCTTTGGATGCTCAGTGCTTTTGAAAATTAGGCACTTAGTCAACACTTTTAAAGCTTCAAGGTCTACAATTTGGCTCTTACATCCATATTGAGGCATCAAAACATAAGAGGCCTAATTTTCAAGGTGCTGAGCACCTGTAGCTCCCACTAACTGCAATGGGATTTGAGGGGAATCTGAGAATCAAGTCACTGATCTAAGTCCTGAAACACAGATTTAGGAGTCAAACTCTAAACATGCAGGTTTGAAAATGTTGTCTTTAGTGATTAGCCTGGTATCGTTTACAAATGAGTGTTGTCTATGAATAAAGCGACGTGAATGTACATTGAAATGCAACTAAGGGTTCACTTGTTCAAGTTAAAAGTGTATTTACTCAGTTTAGCTCCTACAGCTCCTCCAGATCCCAAACCCAACATATAGTTGCCACCTTCCACCCCAGAGTTAGCTACATTTCAACAGTGGATGATGATCTCTGAACACTACAGATCAGTGCCATAAGATACAGCACATTTTATCTACCTAAAGAGACATTTTGTTATGGGACAGTTGGTCAAATTTGGGGCCGCCATGGCTCAGCTGTGCGCCTCTTCAAAAATGAGTAACCTTCCTAAAGACCTAGTAAGAAAAATGATATTTAGTGCTGGTCAAGGAACATTGCTTAATTCTCATTATTTGTAGGATTTCTCCAGAAGATGTGGTTTGCAAGACTCTACTAACAGCATCTCTCTGAAAAGGGTCAGATGGACAAAGTGCTTAGGGGAAGCTCAGAATATCCCAGGGAAACATCACTAGAAAAGTTACACCACTTGGTGGCATCAACCGCAAAAGCTTCTACAAACGGGGATGGTTTGCATAATTGGCAACACAGTGATTAGAGGCATCAAATTATTTTCCCTAGCATACAACAAATAACATTAATGGTAGGGATAATGTCAAGCAAAATTACATTGCATTTTAAACAGCACTGATAGTCAGTGTTAAGCAGACATAAAATTAGCACCATGGCAGCTTGATAATATTAATAACGTGGCTAATTGTACTGATATAAATAGCCAGATTAATTGTCACAAAACATCAGTATCAGCTTTTCAAAGCCATCCCGTAAACCCTGCCACTGTTTGTTGGCGGTGCTAGCATTGGCGTCGGTGAGGGAAAACAGCAAAATACACTCCAGTATGCACCCCTGGCTTAGGCTGTTGTCTTGCTCTGCTGGCCTTGTTAGCAGTGACTGCAAACAGGCAGTGAATCGCCAGCGGTGCACCATATGAGCGCTCTTAGCCAGAAAACCCCCTCCAGCTAACTCAGCCCCTGATGCTGATGCTTCGCACTCAATGATTTATTCACGCAGCTCTAGCTGGAGTTGGGGGCCTGGCTGTATTTGGGCTCTCTCTCCCCAGACTCTGGTGTGGCCGCTCTGTTAATCTGGGAAGCTGTAATGAAGTAGATAATGACATGATGTGTTTTGAAACTAATGTACAATAGCGCTCTGCCTGGAGCACGCATACAACACCAGCGAGGTCACTTTGTAACAGGAGTCAGAGGAACTGATTTATTCATTGCCAAGGAACTTTCCAGTTCCCATTTCAGGGCTGCAATGGGGCCAGCCTCTCCCCAACACCCCCCGGACACAGTCATCCAAAAGTGGACACGTCTAAACTGAGCTGTACAGTGATGTCAACAAGTGCCCATGGAGGGCATTCATCCCTCTTGTTGTCTCACAGCAAGGAGGCACCACTCCAGGCAAGAGACAGTCTGGGCTGAGCCATGGCTCCAGGTCACTGAGAGGGGCGAATGCTGAGCTCCGTCAAACCAGGAATCTGAATATCACCCATCGCAGCGTTGCTGAGGGGGAGGGGGACAGACATTAAGGGGAAACGGATGCCATTTTGCTTAGTCCAACCTTGTGAAAGTTCACAAGATGAGAAGCAACGGGTTCCCCCAACACACACACAAATTACACACACACGTGTATCTTTTTAACACTCTAGTTGGCCATTGGGGGCCTCATGCTGGGAGCAGCCATTTTGCTGAAGAGCCATGCCATGTGTATGGTTCTAGACCCGTGCGAGTCCCCGGGAAAGAGGCAGGGGGGTTTCAATGGTCAGTGACTTTCAGTGGGATTTGGGCTAGTAAGTCACTTTGGCTCTCTCTCCCTCAGCCAGTTTCCAGCCTGTGTTGGACCCAATTCTGACTGCCTCTCTGCAGAAGCAACAGACGTGGGGCTGGGGGAGGGAATTTCTTTCCCAACCCATGCCCACAGAAGCCCAGTATAATAGAATCATAGAATATCAGGGTTGGAAGGGACCTCAGGAGGTCATCTAGTCCAACCCCCTGCTCAAAGCAGGACCTAATCCCAACTAAATCATCCCAGCCAGGGCTTTGTCAAGCCTGACCTTAAAAACCTCTAAGGAAGGAGATTCCACCACCTCCCTAGGTAACCCATTCCAGCGCTTCACCACCCTCCTAGTGAAAAAGTATTTCCTAATATCCAACCTAAACCTTCCCCACTGCAACTTGAGACCATTACTCCTTGTTCTGTCATCTGGCACCACTGAGAACAGTCTAGATCCATCCTCTTTGGAACCCCCTTTCAGGTAGTTGAAAGCAGCTATCAAATCCCCCCTCATTCTTCTCTTCTGCAGACTAAACAATCCCAGTTCCCTCAGCCTCTCCTCATAACTCATGTGCTCCAGAGCCCTAATCATTTTTGTTGCCCTCCGCTGGACTCTTTCCAATTTTTCCACATCCTTCTTGTAGCATGGGGCCCAAAATTGGACACACCCCACGTGAGGCCTCACCAATGTCGAATAGAGGGGAATGATCACATCCCTCGATCTGCTGGCAATGTCCCTACTTATACAGCCCAAAATGCCATTAGCCTTCTTGGCAACAAGGGCACACTGTTGACTCATATCCAGCTTCTCGTCCACTGTAACCCCTAGGTCCTTTTCTGCAGAACTGCTGCCTAGCCACCCGGTCCCTAATCTGTAACCGTGAATGGGATTCTTCCGTCCTAAGTGCAGGACTCTGCATTTGTCCTTGTTGAACCTAATCAGGTTTCTTTTGGCCCAATCCTCTAATTTGTCTAGGTCCCTCTGTACCACTACCCTCCAGCGTATCTACCACTCCTCCCAGTTTAGTGTCATCTGCAAACTTGCTGAGAGTGCAGTCCACGCCATCCTCCAGATCATTAATGAAGATATTGAACAAAACCGGCCCCAGGACCGACCCTGGAGGCACTCCGCTTGAAACCGGCTGCCAACTAGACATGGAGCCGTTGATCACTACCCCTTGAGCCGGACAATCTAGCCAGCTTTCTATCCACCTTATAGTCCATTCATCCAGCCCATACGTCTTTAACTTGCTGGCAAGAATACTGTGGGAGACCGTATCAAAAGCTTTGCTAAAGTCAAGGAATAACACATCCACTGCTTTCCCCTCATCCACAGACCCAGTTATCTCCTCATAGAAGGCAATTAGGTTAGTCAGGCATGACTTGCCCTTGGTGAATCCATGCTGACTGTTCCTGATCACTTTCCTCTCCTCTAAGTGCTTCATAATTGATTCCTTGAGGACCTGCTCCATGATTTTTCCAGGGACTGAGGTGAGGCTGACTGGCCTGTAGTTCCCCGGATCCTCCTCCTTCCCTTTTTTAAAGATGGGCACTACATTAGCCTTTTTCCAGTCATCCAGGACCTCCCCCGATCGCCATGAGTTTTCAAAGATAATGGCCAATGGCTCTGCAATCACATCCGCCAACTCCTTTAGCACCCTCGGATGCAGCGCATCTGGCCCCATGGACTTGTGCTCGTCCAGTTTTTCTAAATAGTCCCGAACCACTTCTTTCTCCACAGAGGGCTGGTCACCTTCTCCCCATACTGTGCTGCCCAGTGCAGCAGTCTGGGAACTGACCTTGTTCGTGAAGACAGAGGCAAAAAAATCATTGAGTATATTAGCTTTTTCCACATCCTCTGTCACTAGGTTGCCTCCCTCATTCAGTAAGGGGCCCACACTTTCCTTGACTTTCTTCTTGTTGCTAACATACCTGAAGAAACCCTTCTTGTTACTCTTAACATCTCTTGCTAGCTGCAACTCCAACTGTGATTTGGCCTTCCTGATTTCACTCCTGCATGCCTGAGCAATATTTTTATACTCCTCCCTGGTCATTTGTCCAATCTTCCACTTCTTGTAAGCTTCTTTTTTGCATTTAAGATCAGCAAGGATTTCACTGTTTAGCCAAGTGGTCGCCTGCCATATTTACTATTCTTTCTACACATCGGGATGTTTTTTTCCTGCAACCTCAATAAGGATTCTTTAAAATACAGCCAGCTCTCCTGGACTCCTTTCCCCCTCATGTTATTCTCCCAGGGGATCCTGCCCATCAGTTCCCTGAGGGAGTCAAAGTCTGCTTTTCTGAAGTCCAGGGTCCGT
>NW_020664523.1:2220035-2241461 GCF_002925995.2 Terrapene triunguis | reverse complement strand
GAATGTTTGATTACGAATGTGCTGATGATTCGAGTCATCTTTCTGCCGAAGAAAAATTCAAATCGCAGTTCTTTCTTGTTCTCACTGATCAGGCCATATCTTCTGTTTCGTCGCGATTTGACCAACTCGTGGAGTGGTATAAGTTGTTTGGATTTCTGTACAATGCTAACAGCCTGAAGCAGTGTCGCAGAGAAAATGAACTGGAGAATCACAGCAAAAATTTTGAAAGAAAAATGGGAGACGTTGATGCCAACGAACTCATAATGGAATTGAATCGTTTTATTTATGTCATCGAGAAAGAGAGAGGACTTGTCACGGCAAACAATTTTTTAACGTACATATACAAGAACAGCCTTCAGGAGATATATCCGAATCTTTGCATTTGCATCAGAATTCTTCTGACCACACCAGTTACTTTCGCTGGTGCTGAAAGGAGCTTCAGCAGAATGAAACTGATCAAGAATATCCTGCGCTCAAACATGACAGATGACAGGCTTTCTGCGCTTGCAGTTATCTCAATCGAAAACAAGATTGCCAGATCTCTGGACTATGACGCATTGATTAACCAATTTGCGGAGAACAAGGCTCGAAAGAAGCGCTTTGCGTAAATACGGAATACATGTACACTGTAGGCCTATGTATACATAATATGAACCCTGTATATTGTATAAAATAAATACCGCATTCCAGTTTCTGCATTGTAAGGGGCCCCGCCCGGACATATGTTCGGAGGGGGCCATGTTCTTTGTTGCTACGGCCCTGCTAGGAAGTAAATGACTGGAATATCTCCAGAGCAGAGTGCATGGTATGATAAGGGCCTTCATGTAACTGGGGACAGTCCAACTTCAAAGCCTCATGGGCCTGGATTTAATATGGGCTGGGGATAAGCGAAAGCATGATCCTCCCCCACTCCTCTGAAAAAGACACAATCTTTTGGGAAACGCAGCCAGACCACCTCTTAGGCCAGGAGCTTAGTTGCTGAAAACGGAATGTGCACAGGCCAGCAAGCAGAGGGAGTATAACACTGTCTACACTGCATGCTGGATTTCAGAGCGGGTAATCTTGTTCCAGATCACAGTGAGGTAGGGCACTATGCACTTGCAAAGTCAAGCAAGAGAACAAACTCAAGCATGCTGTGGCCTTGCTGGATGGTGACACATGGAGAGCAGGGGCTGGGTTCCTGAGAAGTACCTGCCACACGTCCTGGGCCTTGCTGTCAAAATCACAGTGCTCCTTCACATAAAGTTTACTGCGCAAGCTAATCCGGACTCATCCAGATTGAACTAGGGTGGGGTGCGAGACGATACAATTTCATTTACTGTTTGGCATTTATGTGCAAACGACCTTGAAGGGACTTACATATCTACATATTTAAAAGCAGAATCAAACAGGCAACGGGCCCACCTAAAAATGATTTCCACCGAGAGCTCATTTCACATGGGGTTTAATGCTCAGGTTCTTTCCTTCTCTCGTGTTGCCTCCTGGGTATTTTTGACCATACAATGCTCTCTTTGGGGGCCTAGCAGGAATTTACATACTAATCAAGGCAGCTACAGCACTTGGGTACAACAAGGGAAATTGAGGACAGAGACGAAGCCTGAATAACGGCTTCCTTTTTCCTCCCCTCTCACATCCAGTTCATTCCATTCAATAATGCTTTGTTGGCAGGACAGTTTGCAAGTCTTGCCAAAGGAAACCAAACTCTCAAGTTTCTCTCATAAGCAGATAAAACACACCAAGCATCTGCCCAAGACACAGCTGATTTTGGCTGCCCATGTTGCTTATATTGAGCCACCGTGAGATATTTAAAAACAGAGACAGATCTAGAGATACATATATACAGGCATAAACTCAGCCCTGCAGTAACTGCATTGACTTTAGTGGATTACACCAAGGAAAGATTTAGTCCATTGGGCAGATTTGATCAAAAAGGAAGCGCCTTCCCCTTTCTCTCCCCTCCCAGTCACTATTTTTGCACTAGAAATGAACAAACAAAACAAAAACCTAGAAATTAAGCAGAAGAAATAACCAGATATGCCAGACATCACTGCTAAGCATTAGATCCACTGGACACAGAGCACTCTCTAAGCTAGCTTATTTCCCTCGGCTCAGCAACTAAAGAAAATTCCACCAGAAAAGCCCCACTGCAACTGTCACAGATGATACACCCACCAGCCCTTTCTTAATCTAGCACACCCAATCCTCTGCCATTGTTAGCTTCTCACAGCATGGTGCCCAAGCACTCTCTGACATGGCCTGTGCTGTAACTGTCCCCCACCACCTCAAGCTGCATCTCCATTTCTACTGCATCACCTATGAAAATCAGTGCATTCGCTCTTTAAAATACTCCAAACAACATCTGACTCACTAAAGCAAATGCACACCTAACCCAAGTGACCACGTGGCAGAGCAACTGTTGCCAGAGTCCACCAGGCCTGGTGTATGTTATCTGTCAAATCCATCAAGACTGTGAGCTCCTCAGGGCAGGCTCCCATCCTATCTGGTCATTCGGGGCACACTCGTAGGAGCTAAAATGATGACCACTAAACACTAGCTCCACTAATTCATCCAGCACGAAGCACGGATCAACTTTTAGCCAATTAAAACAGCCAGGCTCAGATAACATTGGGCATGTTTTGCAACCAGCTTTACCAACTACTTAAGGGAAAACATATGATGCCATGGTAACCAGTGGATTAGATAACACATCGATTTTACACAGCAATGAGTGCTACAGAATTTGACAGCTTTCTCTAAGTGTGCAAACTGAATACAGCACAGCCTCTGCTATCCCTAATCTCATCATTCGAACCCCACCCCCCCCTAGTCAAAGCAGGGTGATACTGCTCAGTATCTGTAACTGCCCCGAAGTGTTCCTTGATCAACTGAACTTTATTCGGCACTTTCCCTGGCTGTCAGATAATCGGGGCTGCAGCACAAACCAAACACATGAGAAGAGAGCGTGTGACATGAGAAATTTCCACTGTTTAGGGACGACCTTGTGGTTTCGCTTTGCCACTCTTGAGTTACGAAAGGTCATCTCTAACTGGTGGAAACAGAACTTCCATCACTCTCTCTACTCTCACATATTCCCCTTGCATGCCTGCATTACATAACAGCAGCAATTACAATGCCAATTCCTGCCTCCCACCTGCCCAGCTTAGTGGCTCAGAAATTCCTCGTGGCCTGAATTTTTCCAATCTTGGTCTCAGCCTGAAGGTGAATGGGTTTGGACAGTTTAAGGAGAGTGACCAGGTGTCCTAATAAACCAGGATTGCCTTTAGTTATCTAATTGGTCCCCGTTGATTTCACTGTAACCATGACTTTGTCCCAGTTGGCACATCCAAACACTGCAGTGCTGCAAGGCAGCTGCCCTTTGCTGTTGCACTGAAACCAGCAGCATTTCTCCTGGATACCTCCAGGCAGCTGCTCCCCACATTACAACTCGTCATCTGAAAGACACAAAATCTGGTGCTTGCAGCAACACTGGCCCTGGCAGAAAAAGAAAGATCTTTGGGGAAGCTGGAAAAACTTGACTTAAAAAAGGAAATGTGTTTTCCCCCGCACTCTTCCATACTCCAAACCAGCTGCAGGATTTTGTTCATCTTAACCTTGGGCTAAGAACAAGCCTGGGAAATTTCAGCATGAAAGCAGGATTTTTCAGAGAGTTATAGCTCTCTGAAAACAGGGTGGAGTGGGCATTAGTGCAAGTTCTAAAGCAATTTCAACTCCAAGGGTAAGGGTATTGCAAACAAGCAGAGCCCCCAATAGTTAACACTGCCCGACACTTCCAATTGCAAGACTCTGTTTGCAGTTGATAACAACTTTGCCGAACCTGAACCATCTGGGCTGAAATTTCCCATATGGAGCATCTGCTTCATGCTGAATCTTTTTGGAAGGTTTCAGCAAAATGGTTTAGCCAATTGCAAGAGCGAGACTAAGGAAAACATCACTAGTTTCCCTACGTTAAAAACAGTCTTACAATCATTTCATTGAAAAGCTCTAGTGCTCTTATAATTTGAAGCAAGGACTTGAAATCTGGCAGAGGAAAAGTCACCCTAGTGTCAGTGATATGCCTTTTGCTGTTCTTGTGAAAAAATCACCCCAACCTGGCCAAGTTATGAGCCTTTGAAAAATCTCAGTTTGCACATACTCAGTAGAGACTTGCCAGACTTTGGCTGCTAAACTCTCCGATGATCCCATCTGCACTGAGCGTGCTCTGGCATCACACAGCTCCTCTATGTGGCAGGACTGTGTGTGCACCATCCCACCCAGACCAACTGAGCATATTCCATCCTGGGGCTGCAGGGGCTGAGCAGGATTGCTCCTCCTAACTGCTGTGGACTGCTCTGACACCAGCTACAGGACCTAAGGGCAGGGAGGCTGTCTCTCCTGTGCTCTCAGCACTCCCCCGATAGCCCCCAGGCAACAAAGAGGAGGAAACAGCCCTCCTCATGTGCAGAGGGGGAAGACCCAGACCCGGTGGGGTAATGGAGAGGGGAGACTGGGATTGAGATTGGACAAGGAACCGAGAGCCGGGGTGTAGGATGGGGTAGTGGAGACTAGGAATGGCAGTGGATCATGTGCCAGCAATGCCCCTCTGCCATGTACATTGGCCAAACCGGACAGTCTCTACGCAAAAGAATTAATGGTCACAAATCTGACATCAGGAATCATAATACTCAAAAACCAGTGGGAGAACACTTTAACCTGTCTGGTCATTCAAAGACAGACCTGTGGGTGGCTATTTTACAACAGAAAAGCTTCAAAAACAGACTCCAACGAGAGACTGCTGAGCTGGAATTGATATGCAAACTAGATACAATCAATTTAGGATTGAATAAGGACTGGGAATGGCTGAGCCATTACAAACATTGAATCTATCTCCCCTTGTAAGTATTCTCACACTTCTTATCAAACTGTCTGTACTGGGCTATCTTGATTATCACTTCAAAAGTTTTTTTTCTCTTACTTAATTGGCCTCTCAGAGTTGGTAAGACAACTCCCACCTGTTCATGCTCTCTGTATGTGTGTATATTTATCTCCTCAATATATGTTCCATTCTATATGCATCCGAAGAAGTGGGCTGTAGCCCATGAAAGCTTATGCTCTAATAAATTTGTTAGTCTCTAAGGTGCCACAGGTACTCCTGTTCTTTTAGTGGATCTAAAGGTTCCAGGCAAGGTTGCCTGGCCCAACTCCAGCCCCAAAACAGCTGGGACTAGCCATTACAGGGGAATGTCCAGCATCACCTCTATAGCCCTGGGCTGGAACATGCTCAATTGCTCTTTGGAGGTGGCACATGGACATTCTGGTCCCCAAGTACGAACCATGAGAAGATGGAGCACACTCCGTGAGGTCAGAATCTTCAGAGACTTTTGAAGCTAAAATCAAAGTCTCTTTTGAGCACATGCAAACTGCAATTATTCAAAAACTTGTAACTTGGCCAAATTTTCATGGGGACAGCAAACGGTACATCACTGACACAAAGGCCACCACCCTGCTAAATTTCAAGTGCCTGCTTCAGAGCATGGAGGCACTAGAACTGCTGAAAGGAAAGGTCACCAGAATTTTTGCACATTGGCAAAACTGGGATTCCACCTCCCCTTCCCCTGTTCTCAGAAACTGCCCAAACTTTCTGGGTGAAATTTAAAAATAACAAACAACCTGAGGCAGACAGAAAATTTCAGCCCAAACAGTTACGTTTTGCAAAAGTTATAAACAACAGAAAACAGAATCTTGTAACAGGAAGTGTTGGGCAGCTTTAATCATAATAGCCATGCCTACAACACGCACTGCCACAGACAGATATGTACAGAAAAGGCATGCAGATTTATTGTCCTGAAATTACAGATCACATCAAATGTAACGATGTATATATAATACAGGGTTAAATGCTGCAGTGCAGTGGTGCAAAGCCACTGAAAGCCATTGGAGTTGTGCAGATTAGTGGAGTATTAATTGGGGAGTCATCCTCGTCATCATGGCAGATTTTAAAGGGACATAACCTCCTTGCACATTGGGTGGCACCCGGATTGATCTCTATTTAGATCCATTAATTGGGGAATGGTTGAACATAAATAGGAAACACAGAGAGGGTGTTTGTTGCAAGTGGAAGAGCGAGAGTGGTAGAATCCAGAATAAATACAAACTGAATCCACAGTTTTGGTGCTGCAGCCAGTGTTACATAACACATTCGCTGTAGCTCATCTGAATAGGTTTTTAAACCGTGCATGATAAAGGCATTATGAAAAGCACTTTGTATGTACAGGCACCACTTTACAAGCCACAAAATCTCTGCCACTTTGGAATTAAAACCTGCAGAAATTCATTCAGAAAGAAGACTCTACAAGAATAAATAAGTAATAAAACAGTGCCAATGGATTCATCCCCTACACCCCAGAAGCTACCTCCCTATTCTCTCCTTCATTTTAGTCATAGCTAGAGCCTCACAGATTCTGCTGTACTGATCTAAACCATTTTCCACTTCATTTTATGGAGCATTACTTCTCTTTACTAATTGCACATTGGCAGTTCACTGCTTAACAGTATTGACAACTCCAGGCATTCAAAAACCAGTCAGATCCCTCCAAAGTCATGAGATTTTTTTAAAATAATACAGGCGGGGTTTTTTTATTTGCTTTCTGGCTTCTGAGCCTTTAGGGGTCAAATTTTCAAGTTTTTTTCTGCAACCATGAGTGTTAGAAACTTGAATTAATAAAAGCAAGTGGAGATTCTCATATAACCCCTGACTCCAAGAGCTGGGACTCTAAGAACAACACTTGATATCGTGAAACCGGCAACACTACCTCTCTATCCATGAGCAGATCAACATTTGTCAAAGCTAGCTGTTCCCACAGAATCCCATATCGCCACAGGAGAGTACCAATCAGATACCTATTTGCAGAAGGTCTACTGTGCTGCAGTCACTGGGCTAAAGTCTCTCTCCCCATGTGGATGAGCTACAAGAAGCAGTTTGCAGGTAGTCAGGGAGTGCTGTGACAGCACTGCTGAGCCCAGAGGGCCTTTGTTAGTAGTGTTGGGAATCACGGCCTGCAGCACAGGCAACCTAACGAGTGCAAGGACAGGTGGCCTGTCCTAGGCTGCCTGATTGGCTACGCCACCTGTTTGGTTGGAAGAGTCAGCAGACTGCCTCTTAAGCCCAGCAGCAGTTCCTTGGCTGCTCAAAAGCATTTGCTCATGGTTGTGATAGCTCCTACCTTGGACCCAGCCATGCCTCACTCCAGGTAACCCAACTCTGACCTGCTGGTTCTAATTCCCAACTCCTTCTCCAACCACTAGGCATGACTGACCATGTCCTGGTCACTGATAGGTCAGATGCAGGTGGCCTTTCATCACCAGAGTAGCTGTAATGGCAGAGCACTTGCAACACCTTTTAAGCCACTATGCTTAACATAGTTCACAGGAAGCACAACTGACCTCACAGCGTAGGACAACCGCTACATGGTCTTATCATCCATTGAGCTATAGGCAGAACTCCCCATTGATATCAGTGGGAAATCACCACACCAGCTAACGGCAGCCTTTACCAGTGCAGGCTGTGATACAAACCTTGGGCATGTGACTGCAGGAAGTTCTCTTGGACTGCTTTGCAGCCCTACTCCATGGGTGTGAGGCCCTAAATTAAAGGTGATCAGCCTGACACAAAGGTGACAAAATGACTGAATGCTCCACCCCCAACCAGATCCTCAAAGGTATTTAAACACCAGGGAGGACATGGGCCATACCTACTGACCACAAACAGAGCTCCTGCAAGAAGCAGAGTATTCTCAGTTCCCATTCACTTCAACAGTGCCTCGCAGGATTAGGCCATTAAATTCTCATGCTAGAAGCTTTGCGACCCATCCCCACTCTGAGTGCATCCGAGTAGACAACACAGGCACAGGCACTCCAGTGGCTCTGCGCTCCTGCATGGCAGAGAGAGTTCTGTAAAAGTCTTCGTCATGCACTAGAACAGGGAGCCCCCTAATACAAAGTGACTTGACGTACACTGAAACGCATTTCACATCACTGATTTACAGAGGCTTTATATATATAACTAATGCAAACCCAAGAGCAATCAACCCAATTGTACGGAAAGCCCAGGCTGCCGAGGGAGCTGCATGTCTCCGTTGCTACCAGAAAAAATAAATATGTAAATCACACTCATCCCAACGAAGACAGTAACGATGCAATCCACTATTTTTATTGCTTAGCGAGTCGCTGGTTTGTCAGGACAATCCTTTTCCAGCATTGGTTGGACTCCCATCATTTAAATGAAAAACAGGCCTTGGTGAAAATTAATACAAAAGGAAATAAAGCAATTGTGTTTTTCATTGTTTTTGTTGAACTGACACGTAGCGACATTTTGTGTTCTTCAAATTGCAGCTCAGCTAGTTGGAGGGGGGAGAGAACACTTATCTTGTTGCTATATTTATGTTCACATGTTTATCTGAAGCTTGGCAGTTGCTGTAAGTAGACCCTGCTGCAAGCTAGTACATTCTAAGCGCTTTTCATTCCTAATGAGGAATGCAGAGAATCCAGGGCATTGTGGGCAACACTTTTTTGGAGGGGTGGGGGGGAGAAGGAGGGCTCAAATGGTCAGATTAACTGATGTTCACTGTTTTGCTTTTAGGTTCAAATGCAATATAGCTGGGGTAGGGTGACCAGATGTCCCAATAAAATCGGGACTGTCCCGATATTTAACCGTTTGTCCCGCGTCCCGATCAATGTACAATCAGGACACCATTTGTCCTGATATTCAGGTAAGGAGGTGAGCGAGGCGCCGACTCCGTGGGTGCTCCCCCACTCCTCGTCTCCTTCTCCCCGCCTTCCCCCAGCGCACCACGTCCCCGCTCCTCCCCCCTCCCAGCGCTTCCCGCCACCTAACAGCTGTTTGACGGCGCTTAGCGCTTTCCAGGAGGGAGGGAGGAGGAGCAGAGACGCAGCGTGCTCAGGGGAGGAGGTGGAGAAGAGGCAGGGCAGGGGCAGCGACTTGAGGGAAGGGGATGGAATGGAGGCGGAGCGAGGGTGGATGCTTGGGCGGGAAGAGGCGGGGGGTGGGCGAGCACCCACCCGGCAGAGGGGAAGTCAGCGCCATAGGGCTGAGTGGCGGGCGGGGGGGTGAAGAGGTGAGTGGCAGGCAGGCGGGCGGGCGGGGTGAGGATGTGAGCAGTGGGTGGGGGACTGAGGAGGGACGCAGCAAGCCAGCAGGGGGCCGGGGGATGAGGAAGGGTGCGGGGGGGGGGCAGGACCTGGGACAGAGTGGGGGCGGAGCCTGGGAGGAGCAGGGGTGGACTGTGGGCGGGGCTGACGGCACCCCAATGTGTCCTGATATTTTAGTGTTGTGATCTGGTCACCACTTTCTGCCAAAACAAATGCAACATTTTCAAAATCACCCACTGGTTCTGGTGCTGTAATTTCTGGGTTCCCAATGTGAGCAACCTTCGGCCTAGTTTTCAAAGTCGCTGACTTCAATTGGAGCCCTTGGTTCTCAGCACCTCGGACAGCCAGAGCCTGGTGCCTCAATTTGGATACACAAAATGAGTGGCCTGCGTGTCTTGCCTTCTTGGGATGACAAGGAAACTTGGTCCAGTAACAAAGAAAGCTGTTCACACTCTCTTGGTACAAGACTTTGGATCCAAGCTCCAGTTTTCCTTCAGATTGAAAATATAACTCTCCAAAGCAACATTTTTTTTTCAAATGAGACCTCTGATGAGATGCTCCAGCAGTTTGCAGGCAACTGCTAGTCAGATAAATATCTAACTACAACTCAAACATCCAGCCAGGAATAGATTTATTTAGAGATCGTTACATTTGGCATTATTTACAGACAGTTTTCTCTAGGTCAGGTAACAGCTCTGAAATTCCTGGATTTTAGTAAACTCTGATAAGTGTTTTTCTCTCTTTTTAAACTATGTTTAGGTTTCAGGAAAGAGCTGGCCTTGATGAAAGATGCTCTGGACCTGAAAGTGAAACAAGTTTTGGGCTTTATCTCTCAACTGCTCCCTTAATGGGACACAGCATTAATATTAAGCACAACTGCACAAACATTCCCCTGCTAAAAGTGTATCTTTTACCCATCTTTGGGCTTGTCTTTATTGCAGTGTTAACTCAAGGTATAACCTGAGTGTTGCCCCTAACCTGACTCCCATCCACATACAAAAATGTTCAGCGTGCATTAAGTGGTGGTTTCAACTGGAGCTAGCTGGGCTGGCAGGGGAGATGGTGGGTGGGTAGGTTGGTTGAAGCTTGAATGCTGCTGATGCTCAAGCTGGTAATGCTGCCATGGGCTGCAGCTGAGTTAGCACAACTTCAACTGCTAATCTAATCACTCTGTGGCCTGGTCCACACTACCCCCTCACTTCGGACTAAGGTATGCAAATTCAGCTACGTTAATAACGTAGCTGAATTCGAAGTACCTTAGTCCGAACTTACCGCGGGTCCAGACGTGGCAGGAAGGCTCCCCCGTCGATGCCGCGTACTCCTCTCGGCGAGCTGGAGTACCGGCGTCGACGGCGAGCACTTCCGGGATCGATCCGGGATCGATTTATCGCGTCTAAACCAGACGCGATAAATCGATCCCAGAACATCGATTGCCTGCCGCCGGACCCTCCGGTAAGTGTAGACATACCCTGTGTAGTCTCAGTGCTGTTTAGTAGCAGGACTTGGCTAGCTAGCTGCAGCGAAGAAAGCCCTATTTCGCAGTGAGCACTACACTAATTTTAATTTACTTCATTGCTCACAGCCTTCAGGAATGCAAAATAAAAGTATGTTAAAGTAAAGCAAAAAGAACTAGAAAAATAGAGGATCAAATATTTAAATGAATGTGCACTATTCTTCCCACTCTAGCTTCAATCAGATTTTGGATTGCATAGGAGAATTCCCTTCCCATTTTGTATACTCATATCTTATATCTGTAGCTATGCAGTACTGCCAACCACAAGTGTTCAAAAATCATGCACCAGGGCCCAAAAAGTCACGAGACTGGTTTAAAAATCTTAAGATTGTTTTAAAAAATAATACATTTTTATTTGCCTTCTGGGGGGTTTTGGGTTTTGTTTTGTTTTTTGCCTTTAGAGTACACTTGAATCTTGTTTTCAAGCTTTCCTCTGCAGCAATAAGGGCTAGGAACTTACTTTTTTATTTTTAATGAAAGCCAAGCTTCCCACATAATCACCTCCCTCCAGGAGGCAGGGCTCCAAACAAATACCAAATATCTCAAGACCTACGACACCTCAAAGAAGACAAGGAGATGACAGAGGCATGGCACCTTCCCCACTGTCCTTACACACCAGCCAGTAGAGCTGGCTGGGGCACTTAGGTCAGAATTCTGCCTTCTTGCAACTGCATCTCTTTCCTGCGAGGCCATTGCAGCCCTCCTCTGCTCATGAAGCAGGGATGTGCATCTGAGGGCATGTCTTCACTGCCAAGTTACCTCAAGTTAACTACACTCCGTGAGTTTCTCCTCTGGAATTAGCCTCGCTTGACTGAGAGTGGCCACAGTGAAATAACACTGGTGCTTAGTCACTTGTGTGTGGCACTAAGGCTTCTAAGAGCATATCCCATGGTTTTGAGTGCTGCATTAAGATGAGATCCTCTATGACAGGGGTTCTCAAACTTTTTTTGCTGGGACCTCCTTTGAAAATATTTCAAACTGTGATGACCCACCCCCCCCCAATACCATGCCATCCTCACTTCTGCACTGCTGCTAGTGGCAGCGCTGCCTTCAGAGCTGAGAACAGCAGCTGCTGTTCTCGTGACCCCCCCTACAATAGTCTTGTGACCCCTTTTTGGGTCAGGACCCACTTTGAGAAACGCTGCTCCATGAATTCTTTCCCAGGGAATTGCAGGAGATCTTCTCTCTCCATTCTGGGCACAGGAGGGGCAACTGTGGGAAGGTATAGGAGGACTAGCACCGCTCAAGTGGCACTAGCCTGCATCCTCACTGCAGACCGGTCATGTAAGCAGCTGACCAGTTATGCTCACTTGAGCTGTAGACCCCTGCCAGGCTAGCCACCTCCATTTAAAAGTCCCACCACACTGAAGTGAAGGATTCTTGTGTGTGGACAGGACACAACACTTATAGCTCCACTTAACTTTGCAATGAGTAGCAGCCCAAAGGCTCCAGTGTTGGAGTGATATACTAAGACTTACGTCAGGTATTTGACTGGTATCACAGGGCTTTTGGTTGAGAAACTAGAATGATACACAATCAACATGGCAAACACTAAGGCCTTGGCTACACTTGTGAGTTACAGCGCTGTAAAGCCGCCCCCAGAGCTGTAACTCACTCCCCGTCCACACTGGCAAGGCATTTGCAGCGCTGTATCTCCATGGTTGCAGCGCTGCATGTACTCCACCTCCCCGAGAGGAATAGCGAGTATTGCGCTGCCGCTGCAGCGCTGCAGCGCCAGTGTGGCCGCCCAATGCGCTGTGAATGGCCTCCAGAATTATTCGGCAGTATCCCACAATGCCTGTTCTAGCCACTCTGGTCATCAGTTCAAAATCTACTGCCCTGGCCTCAGGTAACCAACCATGTGACCCACCCTTTACATTCCCCGGGAATTTTAAAAATCCCCTTCCTGTTTGCTCAGCCTGGCGTGGCGTGGAGTGCTATCAGCGAATCTTTCCAGGTGACCATGCCTCCACGCGCCAAGTGAGCCCCAGCATGGAGCAATGGCGAGTTGATGGATCTCATCAGTGTTTGGGGGGAGGAAGCTGTCCAGTCCCAGCTGCGCTCCAGCCGTAGGAATTACGATACCTTCGGGAAGGTATCAAAGGACATGATGGAAAGAGGCCATGACCGGGACGCCCTGCAGTGCAGGATTAAAGTGAAGGAGCTGCGGAGTGCCTACCGCAAAGTCCGCGACGCAAATGGCGCTCGGGTGCTCCCCCCGCGACCTGCCGATTCTACAAAGAGCTCGATGCGATACTTGGGGTTAACCCCACCTCCACTCCGTGCACCACCATGGACACTTCAGAGCCGGTGTGGGGGGGGGGGAGGAAGAGGAGGAGGAGGAGGAAAACGGGAGTGATGGTGATGGGCCGGATGGAGACACCCCGGAATCCCTGGAGCCATGCAGCCAGGAGCTCTTCTCGAGCCAGGAGGAAGGTAGCCAGTCGCAGCGGCCGGTACTTGGTGGAGGACAAACAGAAGAGCAGGTTCCCGTTTTTTTCGGGAAGGAATTTTTTCGGTGCGGGCTCTTTGGGAGAGGAAGGTTAGGCATGCATGCCTAGATGCGGAATAGTGCATTGATGTCATTTATCACATCGCGGTAATCGGCCTCGGTAATCTCCTCGAATGTCTCATCCAGAACGTGTGCAATGCGCTTGCGCAGGTTTATCGGGAGAGCCACCGTGGTCCTTGTCCCAGCCAGGCTAACATGTCCGCGCCACTGTGCCGCGAGGGGTGGGGGGACCATTGCTGCACACAGGCAAGCTGCATATGGGCCAGGGCGGAAGCCGCATTGCAGTAGAAGACCCTCCCTTGCTTCCCAGGTCACCCTCAGCAGCGAGATATCGTCCAGGACGAACTCCTGTGGAAAATGTTGGGACAGTGTTCAGTGTAGGTGCCCCCTGAAGCTGTTGGCTCTCCCCAAGGCACAGAAACCCAGAGGACAGTGCAGCCCTGAAACAATCAGTCCCCCTTACTCACCATTTTGAGGCTCCCGTGGGATATGTGTGCTCTGTTTCGGACAGGAAAATTATGCTATTGTGTAGACCCTGTGTGTTTTCTACTCCTTAAGTGCGGGGGGAATCATTACTTTGTCTGGTATAAACAATGCTGCCTCTGTTAAACGCTGCATTTTGCCTATACAGCGGCATCAACCTTGAGACCTCAGCCGTCCCACTTATCGCCTGCTCAGAGACTGCAAAGACTCAGGAAGAGACCGCGAAAAAGCAAAGAAGACATGCTGCAAGAAGTGATGCGGCAATCTATTAAAGAGAATGAGAAAGCACAGAACTGGAGGGAGAGAGAAAGCAGGATCCGCCAGGAAAACGCAGCGCACCGGTGGCAAAGCACTGATAGGCTCATAAGCATCCTGGAGTTCCAAGCAGACGCTATCCAGGAGCTCGTAGCCATGCAGAAAGAGGAGCAGTACCGCAAACGCCACCCCCCCCCCCACAGCCCTTGTCCCAAAACTCTTTCCGTTGTGCCCCACTGTCACCTCCAACCCACTTTCCCCAACTTCCGTGTTCTTCACGCCACCCGCTGCCTCCAACACCAGTATCTTCACCACCCAGCCCTGAAAACCACGACCCTTACCCTCTGCACTCAACCCCCATCATCATGCAGTATAGCTATCCTGAAGTGCAGCACTCACTGCACAGCACACCAGACAGGACATACGCGAATCTGTGATTGTACTGTTCCCCACTCCACCCCCTTGTTTCTTTTCAATAAATGGATTTTTTGGCTTTAAAAACATTCTTTATTATTGCATAAAGTAAAAGACTCCTTAGCCCAGGAAATAAACAGGCACTGCAAGTCTGCTTGTCTGCTTAGCAAACACTGATTCCTAAAGATTGGAACTACTGCACTTCACTCCCGTGCAGGGCACCAGATATCACTACTGGTTTTCAGCCTCAAATTGCTCCCTCAAGGCATCCCTAATCCTTGCAGCCCCGTGCTGGGCCCCTGTAATAGCTCTGCTCTCTGGCTGTGCAAATTCAGCCTCCAGGTGTTGAACCTCAGAGGTCCATGCCTGAGTGAAGCTTTCACCCTTCCCTTCACAAATATTATGGAGGGCACAGCACGCGGATATAACCGCGGGGATGCTGTTTTCGGCCAAGTCCAGCTTCCCATACAGAGATCGCGAGCGGGCCTTTAAACAGCCAAAGGCACACTCCACAGTCATTCGGCACTGGCTCAGCCTGTAGTTGAACCATTCCTTGCTGCTGTCAAGGCTCCCTGTGTAGGGTTTCATGAGCCAAGGCATTAACGGGTAAGCGGGATCTCCAAGGATCACAATGGGCATTTCAACTTCCCCTACCGTGATCTTCCACTCTGGGAAAAAAGTCCCGGCCTGCAGCTTCCTGAACAGCCAAGTGTTCCGAAAGATGCGTGCGTCATGCACCTTTCCGGGCCAGCCTGTGTTAATGTCAACGAACTGCCCACGGTGATCCACAAGCGCCTGGAGAACCATAGAGAAATACCCCTTCCGATTAACATACTCGGATCCTAGGTGGGGTGGTGCCAGAATAGGAATGTGTGTCCCATCTATCGCCCCTCCACAGTTAGGGAACCCCATTTGTGCAAAGTCATCCACTATTTCCTGCACGTTACCCAGAGTCACGGTTCTTCTGAGTAGGATGCGATTAATGGCCTTGCAAACTTGCATCAACACGATTCCAACGGTCGACTTTCCCACTCCAAACTGGTTTGCGACCGACCGGTAGCTGTCTGGAGTTGCTAGCTTCCAGATTGCAATAGCCACCCGCTTCTCCACTGGCAGGGCAGCTCTCAATCTCGTGTCCTTGCGCCACAGGGTGGGGACGAACTCCTCACACAATCCCATGAAAGTGGCTTTTCTCATCCGAAAGTTCTGCAGCCACTGTTCGTCATCCCAGACTTCCATGACGATGTGATCCCACCACTCTGTGCTTGTTTCCCGAGCCCAAAAGCGGCGTTCCCCGGTGCTGAGCATGTCCGTGAATGCCACAAGCAATTTTGTGTCGTACGCATTACACGGCTCAATAGCATCGTCGGACTCCTCACTCTCACTGTCACTTTGGATCTTAAGGAATAGTTCGACAACCAAACATGACGTGCTGGCGAGCAGGGCCGGCTCTAGGTTTTTTGCTGCCCCAAGCAAAAAAAATTTTGGCTGCCGCCGCTCCCCCCCACACACACACACCCTCCTGCCGCCCCAGCCCTGGGTCACTGGTAACTCACTCCCAGGGCGGGTCATTCAGCAGGAATTTTGGATGTGCACAGAACACAGACAGGATTGGTTTCCATATGGTTACAGAACTGCAGTAAAGTGGAACAATTTTCAGCTTGTGTGATTGAAGGCTATCTGGATGCATATTATAAGACTGTCCTACATAAATGAGGAAAAGTTGAGGTGCCTTTATTATTCTTTTGTTCCATTCTTTGTTTCTATGGGGAATTTGCCAATGCAATATCACTGTCTTCCTTTTAAACAAATAAAACTAAAACTTAAAAAAAAAAAAAGCAATGGCTGTTGAAAATAGCAATTCCAGTCCTAATAACCACTGGGAAGCATTTCTTGCTCAATTTATTCTACTTTTTCCTACAGCAAGTTACAGTGGATCAGTATATTTGATTTGGGGAAAATGAAGTAACAGCTGCACCAATTGAGCTTGAGCACTCTGGAATTTTGAGGGCGTTCAAATCTGGAAGGCAGGTGCTGGATTCCCTTTCTGAATATTAGCTAAATCTGGAAAAGAAAAGTCAATTTCTGCTTCCATGGCTCAGAAGTGTAAATCCTCCTACATGCCTGGTACTGTATCTAAAGCTGCCCAGTCTAGTAGAGCCTCCCCTCCCTTACTTTTCATTTTAAATTCTAGTGGGATCCACATACCTGCCTTGCTAGGCTTCAGATAGAGAGGTGCAATGTCCATTTAGTCCACCCAATTCTTTCTTTGGGGGAGAGCCCAGGGCTGGGGCGGCAGGAGGTGCGAGTGGGGGCCAGTGCTGGGGTGGCAGGGGGTGCGGGTGCAGGGGGGGGAGAGGAGCCCAGGGCTGGGGCGGCAGGGGATGCGGGAGGGGGGAGAGCCCAGGGCTGGGGCAGCAGGGGGGTGCAGGTGGGGGCCAGAGCTGGGGCAGCAGGGGGTGTGGGCGGGGGAGAGTCCAGGGCTAGGGCAACACGGGGGTGTGGGGGGAGCCAGGGCTGGGGTGGGGGGCGGCAAAAAACCTAGATCTTGCTCTGTCCCTACCATTTACAGCAAGCTGCAGCATGAGGTTTCAGTTCTACACTCCTTCCCCCTCCCTTTCCTGTTAATTGCGGCCGAGGGAATGCTGGGAAATGTAGTTCTTTCCCTGCTCCAGGGCTGGCTCTATAGGCAGGGAGCTAACCAAGGAACTACAGCTCCCAGGGCTCTCTGTTAGTTCTCAGCTCTCATGCTGGATTCTTGCGTCCCTGCAAATTTGCCGCCCCAAGCACCTGCTTGCTTTGCTGGTGCCTAGAGCTGGCCCTGCTGGCGAGATAAGTCAGCATATGCCTCAGCAGTTTGGGCTCCATTTCCCGCAGACAGATCGCGCTGCACAGAAACCGTTGAAAGATGGCGCCAAAGGTGAATGGAAACAAAGGGATTTCTGGGATGCAAAGCAATGCATCACGGGGTGTTGGGACAGGACCCAGAATGCCCCGCACCCACGCCCCCTTCCCACAACCTACGGCACCAGAATGGGAAAAGGTGCTCTGTGGGATAGCTGCCCATAATGCACCGCTCCCAATAGCGCTGCAATTGCCGCAAATGTGGCCACGACAGTGCGCTGGGCTGCTGTCAGTGTGGACAGACTGCGGCGCTTTCCCTACTCAGCTGCACGAAGTCAGGTTTAACTCACAGCACTGTACATCTGCAAGTGTAGCCAAGGTTTTTCTGTATTAAAAACTGACAGACAGGTCTCCAAATGTAATCGTAAATGCAGAATCAACACCGAGTGGGTGAGTTTCCTGTATGATCCTGTGGGGGTCAGTTCTTGGCCCTGCACTATTCAATGTTTTTATCTGTGACCTAGAAGAAAACATCAAATTCTCACTGATGAAGTTTGCAGGTGATACAAAGATCGGGATAGTGGTAAATAGCAAAGAGGACGGGTCACTACACAGAGTGATCTGGACTGCGTGGTGAGTTGGGTGCAACCAAACAATACATGTTTTAATATGGTCAAATGTAAAAGTGTACATCTAACAACAATGAATGCTGACCATACTTACAGGATGAGGGAGACTATCCTGGAAAGCAGTGAATCTAGGACTTGGGGCTTAAGGTGGATAAACAGCTGAACATGAGCTCCCAATGCAACACTGAGGCCAAAAGGCTTAATGTGATCCTTGAATGTACAAACAAGGGATTCTTGAGCAGGAGTAGGACGTTACGTTACCTCTGCATTTGGCATCAGTAAAACCACTACTGAAATGTGTGTCCAGTTCTAGGGTCTCCAGTTCACAGAGAATGTTTGAAAAATTGGAGGGGGTTCAGAAAAGAGCCATGAGAATAATGAAAGGATTGGAAAACATGACTTATAGTGAGAGACTCGAGGAGCTCAATCTATTTAGTTTACAAAGAGAACACAATGACTTGATCATAGTTTGTAAGTACCTATGTGCAGAATAGAAATTTGATAATTGGCTCTTCTACCTAGCAGACACAGATTTAACAAAAATCCAGTGGCTGGAAGTTGAAGCTAGGCATATTAAGACTAGAAATAAGGTGCAAAATTTTTAATAGTGAGAGCAATTAACCAAAGGAACCACTTACCCAGGGCTGTGGTAGAGTCTCGATCACCAGAAAATTTAAAATCAAGAGAAAATGTTTTTCTAGAAGATCTGCTCTAGTTGAAACAGGAATTAATTCAGGGGAGTCCTATGGTCTGTGTTGTACAGGAGAACAGTCTAGATGATCACAATGGTCCCTTCTGGCCTTAGAATCGATGACTCTGGTCTCCTGATGCCATCCCTTCTCCTGCACTCTCACTCCATCCTCCCTGGGCACTGTCTTATCTTTGCTTTGGTAATAGTTACTCTTAAGAATATCAGTATTGCACGGTTATTTTTCTCCCTCTCTGCTTTCTCAGTTCAAGCCTTGAAACTAATCCCTAGCATCTCTTTCTGGGTTTATTAACACTGCTGCTAGTCAGAAACATCCATTTTTTTCCAGGCTGAACCCTTAGGCCTTGGCTACACTTGCAAGTTACAGCGCTGTAAAGCCTCCCCCAGCGCTGTAACTCACTCCCCATCCACACTGGCAGGGCACTTACAGCGCTGTATCTCCCTGGGTACACCGCTGCAGGTACTCCACATCTCCGAGAGGAATAACAGCTGCAGCGGAGTGGCTACGACTCATGGGTGTGAGTGTAAACGCTTGCAACGCTGTACTAATCACCTTGTCAAGTGGCCAATCCTCTCCATTGTTGTGACAGGCTGCAGGAATGCGGAAGTGCCGGTTTCAAAGCTCCTACCACAGAGAAAAGCAAACAGTTTGCAGCTTGCTTTGAGTGAGTAAATGAATGAGCAGGGGGCCGGGAGTTCGGAACTTGCAAAATAGAGAGCTGACATGCTCCAAAAAGCACTCTCTCTCCCCCCACACTCCCTGTCACAATCCACCCCACCCACCCCCCGTTTTGAAAAGCACGTTGCAGCCACATGAATGCTGGGATAGCTGCCCATAATGCACCGCTCCCAACACAGCTGCAAATGTTGCAAGTGTGGCCACACCACTGCACTGCAGCTGTCAGTGTGGACAGACTGCAGCGCTTTTCCCTACTCAGCTGTACGAAGACAGGTTTACCTCACAGCGCTGTACAGCTGCAAGTGTAGCCAAGGCCTTAGAAACAGAGCTTTGTGATAATTTCTAGGCTGCCAGTATTTAGCCCATTTTATATCTTTTAGATTGACTTAAAGGTATTGCCAGGATTTTACAGTGGATGGGGCTGGCAAGTCCTAGTAACCAACATGTTTCTTCCTCCATTAGGTATGTTTCTGTTTTCACATTTGTTCTCTCTCCCCCTATTGAATGAATTCTGGCAGGACTTTTTGCTTTCTACTAATGCTCAATGTTCTGTGTCCCATGGCACAGTCAACCTCTGGGTCTCTGAGCGCACTCCCCTTTGAAGACCTGGAGGTATCACCGCTCTCAGGGGGACACCCATGATTCTCAGACTGGGCTGGGAGCTATAGTCCCCTGGTACTAACCGTGATCACCTCCGCAGGCCCTGCTTGGGGTCAGCCCCTCGGGGAGTGTGACCCATGCTGCCCAGGGTCCAGACGGGCTTCATGCAGCAGAGCGGTGTTTGTTCAGAACCAAAGTGTTTCAGGGGAAAAGCTCTTAACAAAGCGCCGATACACAGACTGCTCCCACCAGCTCCCCGCCCCGGGAGCTTGGGGCAGCACTCCTCAGGACCTGTCTGCAGGGGGAGGGCCCCAGAGCCCAGGCTCAAGCCCAAGCCTGAATGTCTACACGCAGTTTTACAGCCCTGCAGCCTGAGCACCGTGAGCTGAGTCAGCTGCCAGGGGCCAGCCCCGGGTGTTTAATTGCTGTGCAGACATGCCCTCTGTGTCCCTGTCGCCTGTTCCACCATGAGCAGCTCTCCCAGCTCCCTTCCTCTTCTCCCCTGGGAGTCTTTTCACACGTTAGTGCCCTGTGATTGCTAGCCTTGGCAGCAGCCGGGTATCTTTGGGCTGGGGCCCGGGAGCAGCATCTTCACCACTAACAGCTCAGCCATTGGCTTGTAATGGCCCCCAAGGGTTTCCTGGAGGCTGCTCCTCTACAGCCATCATGTTGCCTTCCTGCTTGTTCTTCCAGCAGCCCCCCTACAGAGCTAGACCAAAGCATTGCTCCAGGACAGGCCAATAACCCAAAGTAGCTGCATAGCAGCTCTACCACTCTGTCCAGCTCACATACAGCGTTCATACGATTACACAGCAGCTCTGTGTCCACCACCTCCTAAGCCCCAGGTTACATAGGGTTACCATTCGTCCGGATTCCCCCGGACATGTCCGGCTTTTTAAGCTAAAAATAGCGTCCGGGGGGAATTTGTAAATGTCCGGACTTCCCCCTGATGCAGAGCGCGCAGGGTTAACAGTGCTGCCGCCGACGGTGTCACTTACATGGAGCTCCGACACTCAGCCAGAGAGAGCACGTCCTCCTCCTCCTCCTCCCTCCCTCCCTCCCTCCCTGCATGGCAGATCGGCTCCGGGAGTCTGGAGCTCCTCCCCCACTGTTGACCAGCGTGCCGGACGAGCGGCTCAGGCAGTTCCTGAGCAAGCTCACAGAGACATTAGGTGAAGAAAGGCCAACAACAAGGGGGCCAGGGGGTCGGAGAAGGGGCAGGGAGGTTTTGGAGGGGGCAGTCAAGAGACGGGGGGGGTCGGGAGTTTGGGGGGGGCTTTTTGGGGGGTGTGGAGAAGGTTTTGGGCAGTCAGGGTACAGGTAGGGGGTAGGGTCCTGGGGGGCATTTGGGGGGGGGGCTTAGGAGGGGACAGTTAGGGGACAAGAAACAGGGAGGCTTAGGCAGGGGGTGGGGTTCTGGAGGGCAGTTAGGAGTAGGGGTCCCAGGAGGGGGCAGTCAGGGGACAAGGGGGGGGTTGGGAGTTCTGGGGGGGGCTGTCAGGTGGCAGGGGTGGGGAGAGGGATCGGAGCAGTCAGGGGACATGGAGCAGAGGGGTTTAGATGGGTTGGGAGTTCTGGGGGGGGCTGTCAGGGGGCAGGGGTGGGGAGAGGGATCGGAGCAGT
>NW_020664523.1:2161079-2200035 GCF_002925995.2 Terrapene triunguis | reverse complement strand
CCCCCTTACCTGCTGCCTGCTTCCCGCGAATCAAATGTTCGCGGGAAGCAGGGGAGGGGGCGGAGTTGGGGCGGGGACTTTGGGGGAGGGGGCGGAGTTTGGGCGGGGGCGTGGGCGGGGCGGGGGGCGGGGCCGGGGCCCCGTGGAGTGTCCTCTTTTGGGACACTCCACATATGGTAACCCTAGATAAACCATTTGGTTCTGCATGACTGGGATATAAATGATTTCAAAAGCTGTCACTTTTATTATTCTGTATTTTCCTCACTTTTTCTATTTTCTTTGTGCCTCAGTCTGATGCCAGCACAGTCAGTCTATGAGCCTCTGAGCCAGTGCTGACCTCTCTGTAATGACAGTCATTATTCCAAAAGGGGACAATTCTTCCTTATTTCCAATTCCACGTTAGCTTCTCTTACTACTTCAAAGAGTAGCCCCCCCACTACAGCCTTTGTCAAGACCCCAAGCACCACCACCCTAGTAAACAGGATTCTCTCCTCCCAAGTAGCTGCGCCAAGCTTACTATGCATGCTCATCACACATTCTCCATGTTTTTCTTTAATATAACTGGCTCCGTTTTCTGAACAGAGAGGTCGGCTTAAAGGGCGAGGAAAGGAAATGTAATGGGAGAGGCCTTGGTGATTTTCAGTTACACAGACTCTCAAAATATGTTTGTTTTTTAAATCTGTATTAAAAAAAATTAAAAAAAGAAAAAAGAGTGAGACACTTCCAATATATTGTAGCTTGGAAATCCAAGCCCAAAAATTAGGCCATCACTGCAGAAACTGCTCAGGATTTAGAATAAATTGTCAATGAATCACGCTTAAAACAGTTAAGACCTTCAAAAGCCAGGAACCGTGGAGAGATTCTTCTCTTCACTTCCTGTCCCAAACTGGTGCGTAGTCATGATGTACACTGTTCAATATCTGCTACATTCCACCCCACAGGAGGCTGCATTTTAGTAGTGGATAATGTGATCACCTGAATCTAACATGCTTTGATTTGGGATAGAAGGTGCTCTACAACAGCACAGGAGAGCGTCCTAAATGTATAACCATGCTTCTGCTTTCTGAGGCATGCACGCACATACCTGACATCTGGGGCACACACCTAGGGTATGTCTACACTGCACTAAAACGTCCGCCACTGCCCTGTCTCAGCTGACTCGGGCTGCGGGGCTATACAATTGCAGTGTAGATGTTTGGACTCAGGCTGGAGCCCAGGCTCCGGAACCCTTCCCCTTCATGAGGTTCTATTCTGGGCTCCAGCAAGAGCCCAAATGTCTGTACCACAATTTTATAGCCCCGCAGCCCAAGCCTTGAGAGCCCAAGCTAGCTGACACAGGCCAGCCATGGGTGTTCTACTGTAGCGTAGACATACTCACTGTGTACTGAAAAGTTCTATGGGTCTGTCAACCACAACATTGCCCAGCAATAGTAAACCATCAAAATGTATTTGAAAAAAAAAAAAAGATTATTTGGGCCAGAAGAGCAAGCATTCTCCCACATCATTCCCTGAAGCCATGAGACAAGAGTTCAGCAGAACACACACAGAAGGAAAACTGCAAAAAGGCCTTTTAAAAACTGCTGGGAAACAGGACTTGAGCTTGCCAAAAATAATCTCTGCCCCTGACCACACACACACAAACACTTTCTTTGGCAAATACATACCTAGAATGAGCAGAAGGAATTTCCCAGAAACGCTAGGGCAGGGAGCTGCCTATGCGCCAGGCTCAGGTTTCTGGGCAGTAATTGGCTCACTCTGTGACATGGTTAGGGGAATATGGAATTAATTGTGCAACTGTAAAGAAGTTACAATCCAGTGGTCCAGTGGGAATACAAGGGTGTTTCTACTGCTCTGCAAAGACAGGCTGTGGCTGATCATCAGCATGGAAGGTGGCACAAACTGCAGGTGAGAAGGCTGGCCGCATGGTTAGGGCTCTAGACGGGAATAATTCCCTGCTCTGCCAGATCCACCCCCCAGTGCGACCTTGGGCAGGTGAGCTTGGGCACGTTCACTTTTGCAAACCCAGCCATTGGTTTCCCTGTGCCTCAGTCACCTGGGGATAACAGCACTTACCTCCTCCCAGGAGTGTTGCGAGGACAGAGACGTCAATGTGGGATGTTCAGATGCTAGGGCAATGGGGATGAGGCAAGTGCGCTGGATAGAATGACAGACACGAGGCTGCTCGGGGACTGATGGACACAGACAGGTCCACATGGAAATGGGGGGACACCCTGAGCAGGTATCTCCTCATTTAACCCTCAGAGGAGTAAATGCAGCTTGTAACCCTGTGGCCTTCTTGCACTTCCCAGCAGCAGCCCTTCCTCCAGTCTCTAATGATCTCCCCCACAGCGAGTCCTTCCTAACAGGCCAATGTCCAAACCCACCAGCCTGCATGGAGCCACCTTCAGCCCTGTAACAATTCCCCTCTGCTGCAGTCCTGCTGCCTCTCCCTGGCTGAGGGAGTGGTCAGGAACTAGGAGGACAGAGAACTGACAGAGCAAAATCAGAGAATGAGGGGGACCCGTTGTCCAGCTTCCAAAAGTTCCCTTCACTTGTGTCAAGGCTGAATCCCCACTCTGGCACTTCGAGTGCAGAAAGTGGGGGCCCGCAAGGATTCTAAAAATTAATACTTGCCACTCCAGGCTTGTATTAAACTCCCAAGGTTACAGCTTTTCTCTGACCTTGGCTTGGTAAACGCTGCCACCACCCAAATGCAAAAAAAAACAAAACCTTGGACCCAGGAAGGAGCACTTGGGAATTCCTCCCTGTGGGGTACCCTCAAGCCCTTTCACTCCCCCCCCTCCAGGAAAGAGCTGAGAAAGAAAACAAAGGAAATTAGCTGTTGCCCCCAGCTAATCAAACAGCATATGCAAAAACCTCTTAGGACACCAAAAATTCAATCCTGTTCTTAAAAAAGGTACATTTTATTAAAAACAAAAAGAAAGAAAATACATTTGGAACTTAGGCTTTTGCTAGATTTTAAAAGAGCAATTCCAAAAATTAAGCACCCAAAATAGCTTCTTGGGGGTTCAGCTTAAAGATTACAAGCAAACAAAAGCATCTGGGGTTAGCACAGAGGAGATCCACAAACCAAAATAAAGAAATAACCTGATCATGTCTACCTAAACATTCCCTATCCCAATGAGTCCTGCTAGGTATGGAAAATAATTTTTCATACCTGGTTCAAACCTTACACAGCATTTCTGCATATAGTATTGCTGCTCCTTGTTCCTGCAGCCTAGAGAGAGCAACCACAGATAAAGGGAAAGTTTCTTTTCCCATTTTAAAAAGTTTTAGCCTTCCCATTGGCTCTTTTGGTCAAGTGCCCACTTTTTTTCTTTACCTGGGGGACTTTTTAACTCTTAACAGGTAAAGCAAGTAAAGAACAGCTACCAAGAGGGATGTTAGAACTAACTGGCTAACTGGGTGTCCATCAAAGGGAGCTACCTCCCCTCCCTTTATTTATCACAACTTGGCAAAGTTCCCCTCAGAAACAGGCTAGCCTTAAAGGTGTCCGACTACAGATGGCTGGAAAATAGGTTCCCACACACACAAAAACACACACAGGAAATTTCGTTTTCCTACAAAAAAATCAAAATCCAAAATATTTTGGTTCTGAAATGCCACTGCAGTGCTCCTGGGAGTTGTAGCACAGGTTCCTCATGCTCCCATACAGGCTCGGTTTGTTGGCCAGATTACATCTCCCATGATGCACCATGGTCTCTCCCCTCTTGGTAGAGGGGGGTGGTGGGACATCATGGCAGTGACATGGCCGCGGTGCATCATGGGAAGTCTGGCTGTTACATAGGGTTGCCAGGTGTCCGGTTTTCAACCGGAACACCCGGTCGAAAAGGGACCCTCCCCAGCCTGGTGCAAATGAGCGAGTGAGGCTGAGGGAGAGCGAGCAATGGAGGGAGGGGGGATGGAGTGAGCAGGGTGGGACAAGGGTGTTCGGTTTTGTGCGATTAGAAAGTTGGTCTGTAGAGGAGAACGGGAGCACGAGGCACTTGAACTACAACTCCCATGAGGCTCTGCAGCAGCATTTCACTTTGGGGTTGGGTGTTCCGCTTTTGGACAAAAAATAAAAAGAATTTCTCCCTGGAAAGCAGACACATTTTGTGGAAAATTTTGTTTAGTCAAAAACCTGATTTTCCATCAAAACACAGTTGTGACAGGGAACTCTGCATCACCCTAATGTAGCACCCCCAAAGGGCAACAGACTCCTAAGGGATAAAACACTTCAGAAAGGCCTGCCCTCGTGTGCCAGTATTTACAGGGCTGTGAGAACGGAAGAAGCTTCAGCCACTACATGCCACCTGCAAACAGAGCGCACGGATGCCTGCGGGCAGAATTAAGCCATACGTGAGGCATCACAATGTGCTGGGCGTAACAGCCAGCATCTTCCCTCGCTGCATTCACTGCCAGCGCTGCAAACCCACAGACAAGCTGCTCGAACCTCCAGGACGAACGCAGCACGGAGGGCCTGGAAACACACCCTGACCTAGTTAAAATGCATGCCAACCTGAGGCAAAGCATGCTCCACAGGAGTGAAGGACTCCTCAGACTTAGTCCCACCTCTTCAGTGTCACCTGGCGCAAACCACTTCCCCTCCCGGCACCTCACTTCTTGCTCTGCGGGAGAGGAACCCCACTCACCGACAGGTACCTCACGTGTGTGCAGTGAGGACTAGCTAGGCAGGGTTTGTGACAGACTTTAAGAAGGGTAAAGTGCTATTAATTATTATTATTAATGGCAACATGCACAATGCATATTAAACCAGGAGCGCCTGGAGCTGCAGTTGAGGACCTATGCTGCATCCTTGTTAATTCTGTAAACCTTGCAGCTGTTGCCCAGAACTAGCACTACACTGTCTGTTATTCTGATGCCAAGACACTGCTTAGACCCACATCAGAACCTCTATCACCCTGAAGATTTCAGGCCTACTGCCCAGACCCACCCTGTTACATGCAGTGACTTCTCAAACTTTTTCAGCACCACCGTGTGGTCACCATTTCACATGTTCAGTTAATGACTTGAAGGCAGACAAGCGATGGTCAGGCAGAATTCTCTTGTGGCACAGAGAGCTATGCTCTCTGAAATGGCCCTCTCTCTCTCATGGGTACGTGCTGAAATGGTCCCCCGTACACGACGCCTGCTCTGTTTTCAGCCCCACAACTATGTCTCGGTGGAGCAGGATGTTTTCCTCTCCCTACAGATCTACATCCCTTTGCTGTGTGAAGCTATCATGCTGGGAAAGAAAAAAAAAATGCCTTGAATTTCCAAAAGTAGAGCAGCTTCTGGGTTAGGTTTTGGCATAATGAGTATTTAATTGGGGAGTACACTTGTGGTTACGGTATTCTCTATTTTTATCTTTAAAGGGAAAGACTCATAACATTTGGGATCCATTTTGCACTCAGAGAGAGAAGGGCATACGTCACAGCACACATGGGATAAGAGGGCAGCAGAGCCACTACCAGGTTCTGCACATTTATTTTGGGAGGTCTATGTGAGCATCATTACAAAGAACTCAGGGTGTCTAACGTTCAGGTCCCAACCCTGCCACAGACCCCATTTGACAGCCATTTCCTCTCTCTCTGCCCCACCTTCCCCACCTGTACTATGGACATAATGACACTTTCCTATGTCATAGGAGTGTTTGTGAGCCCTCACTCACTGCGTGAGAGGCACTCACAGTACTACACTTCGGAAGGAAAAATCAAATGCACAGCTACAAAATGGGGAGTAACTAGCTAGGAGGTAGTACTGCGGAAAAGGATCTGGGGGTTATAGAAGATCACAAATTGAACAGGAGGCAGTTGTAAAAAAGGCTAATATTCTGGGGTGTATTAACAGGAGCATCGTATATAAGACACAAGAGGTAACTGTTCCGCTCTGCTGGGCACTGGTGAGCTCTCAGTCACAGTACTTTAGACACCTTTAGGAATTAATGTGGATAAATTGGAGACAGTCCAGAGGAAAGCAACAAAAATGAAAACCTGACCTATGAGCCAAGGTTAAACAAAACTGGGTATGTTTAGTCTTGAAGACCACTAAGGGGGATGGGGGTAGGGGGGTGTCCTGATACAGTAGAACTTCAGAGTTGCAAACACCAGAGTTACAAATTGACCAGTCAACCACACACAGCATTTGGAACCGGAAATACGCAATCAGGCAACAGCAGAGGAGACAAAAAAACCAAAATGCAAATACCATACAGTACTGTGTTAAATGTAAACTATTAAAAAAAATAAAGGGAAAGCAGCATTTTTCTTCTACAAAGTAAATTTTAAAAGCTGTATTAAGTCAATGTTCAGTGGTAAACTTTTGAAAGAACAACCATAACATTTTGTTCAGAGTTATGAACATTTCAGAGTTATGAACAACCTCCATTCCTTAGGTGTTCATAACTCTGAGGTTCTACTGTAACAGTCTTAAAATCTGTTAAGAGCGCTTATAAACAAGTCTGTCATCAATTGTTCTCCATGTCCACTGAAGGCAGGACAAGCAGCAATGGGTTTAAACTGCAGCAAGGGAGAGTTAGGTTAGATATTAGGAAATATTTCTAATAGTTACAGTTTCTAACAATAGTTAAGCTCTGGAACAGGCTTCCAAGGGAGGTTGTGGAATGCCCATCACTGAAGGTATTTGGGAACAAGTTGGAAGACACCTGTCAGGGATGGTCTGGGTTTACTCAGTCCTCCTCAGTGCTGGGGGCTGGACTTGATGACTTCTCAAGGTCCCTTCCAGCCATACATTGCTATGATCCTATTGTGTGCATTGAGGGCTGTACACGTACCTAGACAGAGTGCAAACCTGGCTGTGGTTCTGTGGGCTCCATATGAGTGGTTCTACCAACCACGGTTCATTTTTATTGCCACTCATTGACCTCTTTTTTTTTTTTTTTTAATTCAACACAAGTCAGTCAAGGCTTCCTAGCCATTTCCCTTTAAAGCCAAGGTGAGAAGGTCCAAGAGCACCACAGAAATATTGACTAGCATTAAACTGAAAGATGTAAGCATCATAGCTAAGATATTACTGTACATTATATACATATGGAGAGAAATAATTCACATACTCAGTATATGCCCTGTCTGTTACATGAAAATGAAATATTTCAAAAATGGTTTAGAGAGTTTTTCAAACATTTTATTGGGACAGTTGCTCGTATCCTATCTGTAATGCCAAGTGCCTGACTTGCCCTGGGTTCCAACAGTACAAGACTAAAAGGGTGCCATAAAAGCTGATCAAATGACCAAGAATAAGATCATATAGCTGTTCTGTACTAAAAATAAGATCTTCAGAGCCCAGTATTTGAGGTCCTTCCAAGACTAAACTGGTGCTGTGTCCCCCATGGGAAAGCTAGGAAGATCCTCTGGCCCAGGGGTGCGGCTCCTTGTATAGGCACCTGGTGGGGGCTGGAGCTACAGGCGCCAACATTCCAATCTGCCGGGGGGAGGAGGGGGCTCACTGCTTAACCCCTGGCTCTTCCACAGGCCCTGCCCCCACTCCACCCCTTCCCGCCCCTGAGCCTGCTGTGCCCTCGCTCCTCCCCCTCCCTCCCCCAGAGCCTCCTGCACGCCACGCTGATTGGGAGGTGCGGGGAGGCACAGTTCGGTGGGGTTGCCGGTGGGCGGGGGGCGCTGGGAGCGGGGGGAGCTGCTGATGTATTACTGCGGCTCTTTGGCAATGTACATTGGTAAATTCTGGCTCCTTCTCAGGCTCAGGTTGGCCACCCCTGGTCTGGCCATTGGGAAAAAGATCTCATTTCTAGCGCTACATGAGATACAGGGCTTTTAAACATGTCGCTAAGCTAGCACCGAAGCTTGCCCACCCTGGACCTCTATCAGTACAGAGATATAAACTAAGAAAAATACACAGAGCTATCTGAAAAATTATTACACACTGGGGTGAAATCCTGACCCTACTGAAGTCAACGGGAATTGTGAGATGGACTTGATGGGGCCAGGACTTCAACCTGTATTTTTACACATACAGAATCTAGACACAGCAGACAACCAGTCCCAAGGAGCAGCAAGAAGCAACTTATTTGCCTGAAGTCTGTTTGGGCTGGATATTTTGTAGAAATTTTAAAGAACACTTTATCCATGTGAAAAACAGGCACACTGTAATACTGCTGAGGTCAGGCACCCTTCTCTGGGAGCTGGACTCTATCAGTACAGGTGCCTCCTGCTCAAAGAACCTAGCAGAGAAAAATAGTAATTTGTAAAACCAATTTTTCCAAGGTACCAGAACAAGAGAGGAGACAGAACAGAGTATGAGTGACTTGTCTGTGTGGCCAGCTCCTCCTTCGCTGCTTTCTTCATCTCTCATTTTGGATACGAAGTTGAAAATTGGCCCAACCAGTTAGTGCCCTTGTATGTTCTGCAAATCTTTTGTAGTGCAGTGATGGACTTTCCTGGTTTGCTAAAAACTGGTTCATTCTGGGGGTATGGAAGGGCAGTGCAGGAGCTCAAGCCAGCAGAGAAGGGAAAATGCAAAGTATTGGGGCAAAACCACTGTGTATTTTCAATAGTTTTGTTTGGAGGGATCTGAACTATATGTTTTACACCCTGTTTTCCCCAGACACTAGCTGAAAATAAAAAAGAGGGATACTAAAAAGGCCTCTCCTTTGAAGCTGCTGTATTAAAACATGTTTGGTTGTGATGCCTGGGACACCGCTGAGCTCTGTTAGAAGGAAGGAGCTGGTTTCGTTGATAATTTATGACACCATTTATTCCAATGATGCGCTTGACTGCCACACCTCACTGGGGGCTCTCTGTTATTGGCAAACTGAAAGCACGCCACATCTCCTGGATGAAGCTGCAGCGAAAGGATAAAATATGTAAAAAGTCCACAATGTAGAAGGAAATACCAGGAAGGCAAACAGAAGGCAACGTCAGCATGTTCTTATGCACTACAATGGGAAAGGGAGGGTCCAACTGCTTAATGGAAAGATTGACCCACATTAACTTTGAGAGGGAATATTCGTCTTCAGAGGACTTTGGTTAGCGAGCGCCAACTGGATTAACTCACCTAGTGGTGCTCATGTTCTCTTCCTCCTTAGACGATATCTTGGCTTTAACAAGTTTTCCACAGGGCAGGACCCACTCATCCCACAAGAATCCCTCAGCACACACATCGCCATTTCAAGGTTCCTGTTGAACTTATAAGAATGCAAGGTACTGAGCTACTGCACTAGAGCCAAGCACTCTTCCCAGCACTGAGCCACCAGAACTCCCTGATCCCTTCACTCAACAGAAATTTCTTCTCAATAGCAAGCTTAATATAGACATAGCCCAATTGCCAATGTAGCAGGAGAACTCCATGGGCTGGGCAAAGCTACTTCCATTTCTGCAATGAGTTTCATCCTGCACTGTCCTTTGTATGGGGCTGTTATTAATGGCAAAACTCGAGTTTCAAAAGGTAGACCAACCACAGTTACAGTCTTTGTGCTGGATAGACTAACGCTTCCATTTCTTTAAAATTCACATCAGTGACAGTGGCGACACCAGCTAGGGTCTGTAATCAGCATTTCTGTCCCAGTGGCTCTTGCGTCTAGATCAGGGGTGGGCAAACTATGGCCCGGGGGCCGCATCCAGCCCTTCAGACATTTTAATCTGGCCCTCAAGCTCCTGCTGGGGAGTGGGGTCGGGGGCTTGATCCGCGTGGCTCCCGGAAGCAGCGACATGTTCCATCTCCGGCTCCTACACGCAGGGGCAGCCAGGGGGCTCCGCACATTGCCCACGCCCAAAGCGCCACCCCGCAAGTCCCACTGGCCAGCAAACGGGGCCAGTGAGAGCTGCAGGGGCGGCATCTTTGGACGGGGCAGCATGCAGAGCTGCCTGGCCACGCCTTCAGGTAGGAGCCGGGGGGAGGAAGACACATGCCGCTGCTTCCGGGAGCTGCCTGAGGTAAGCGCTACCCAGAGTCTGCACCCCAACCCCCTCCCACACCCCAATCCCTTGCCTCAGCCCTGATCCCCCTCCTGCCCTCCGAACCCCTAGGTCCCACCCTCCTGCACCCCACATCCCACACCCCCAGCCAGCGCCCTCACCCGCACCCCAACCACCTGCCCGAGCCCGGAGCCCTCCCCGCACCCTGAACTCCTGGTTTCTGGCCCCCCCCCAGAACCCGCACCCCCTCCCTCACCCAACTCCCAATTTCATGAGCATTCATGGCCCACCATAAAATTTCCATACCCAGATGTGGCCCTTGGGCCAAAAAGTTTGCCCACCCCTGGTCTAGATTCACCCACCACTCTGAACTGGAAACATTCCTGTGCTCACACTCCTTGTGCAAGGGGCAAGTGTAAGTCACACTGATCACTTGTGAAGCGCATTGTTGGGGAAACGACTACTGGACAGCATCACCAGGTAAAGGTTAGCTGTCACAGGAACAGAGCTGGCCCGAAGGAGGACAGAAGCAAAACTGAAATAGACAGGCTGTGCAGCTACTTAATCATAACTCATCAAAAATTATTCAAAGGAATAAGGCTGGAGGATATGTGCTTCTCTGAGGCTTACTGCACGGACACCCCAGAGAAGATGGCTGCTCCAGTCATGCATTATTCATGCATCCAGTGATCCGTGATGATAGCAGAAATAAACACTGGTCCTTCAGTTGGTCAGCATATAGACATAAATCTAAGGACATAGCACTTCATGGCTACTACATGTTCAGAACATGTAGCACAACCTCAAGTAGAGCACAGGATTAGAAGAGTTAATGTCCAAATATGCCCCTCAAGTGTGCGCACTTGTCCTCGCTTCTGGCTATTATTCAGTTAGCAATCCTTCAAGCTGAGAAACATATTTAGTCTGGCACGACTGCAATCTTGTATGTGCAGCGATAGAGCAGATATACAGCCTGGAGCCTGACAATCACCTGAATGAAAAGAAGATTTGAAAACATCTTTCGGTCACTGTAAATAACAAACCACGTGGACAATAATGAAATCTGCGCTGCCAAACATCTCCTCACTCCACATTCATTTCCTGCATGGAGGGGAAAAGCAGATATAAAAATGCACCGATTTGCCAATCCCATTGTTCTGCCATCAGAGCCCCCTCTATTGTAACACTATTTATTTTAGCTGCCTCCAGCTTGGTGATAGGAAGCCATCTAGTCTCATATTTATTTAGTCAGTGTTCAATATGCAAGGTCCAAGAAGTGTCCAAAGCCCAGCAACCACTCCAGTTTCTAGCTAGAGCTGATCATTGCAAGGAGACACCCCCCACATCCAGGCGGAATTACAGTCCAAGCCTGCAGCTCTTCTCATCTAAGTGAAACCAATGGCACTGCTGAGGGGAGTAACAGCAGCAGGTTCTGGCCTTCAATTGCAGTTCTGGGTGTGGGGTGAGGCTAGTGAGAAAGGGGCTAGGTGATTGGGTTTTTTTGTTTTTTTCAAAGACCTTTATCCTTTTTCCCCACCTTCTCCACACACCAGAACCAAATGCCAATCTGGCAAATGGACATTTTCTCCATGTGTACTGAAGAGTTACTGCATCTTAGCCCAGCAGGACTCAAAGTCAATACCCACCCAGCAGCAGCCATGAAAGTTTTAATTTAGGCTTAGTCCAGTGTGGACAGACTGACTTGGGGAAAGGGGGAGATATGGGAACAGAACAGAGAGACTGAAAATGCAGCCTACTATTAATTACTTCTTAGGCTCTGTGTTCTGGGGAAGCCAGGATTAGAGAGAAAGATGGAAAGACAGCAGCACTGTTAGAGAGAAGAAAAAGGGAAATGAAAGAGGATAGTTGTATGTTCTTGGAAAAACACAGAAAGACTGGAGAGTGAGGGCGACTCCCAGCACAGTCAAGAAGAGACGTGTAACAGCACCACTAATCACCTTTGGTCTCACATTCATCCTTTTTGTGTGTGTCAGAGGCCCTGGGACAATGTGTTCCTGATCCGGGCCCCTATGTGCTACCACAAAATTATCATCATCATTGATGGAAGTTGTTACCTATTCCCGATGTTCCATGGGAACAGGTGTCTGTATATTTTAGGTTCATACACTGAAGAGGTTTTTTTCATGAACAACTTTTTAATCCATCCAAGTTCAAGTCCATTTCCTCTCATGCTTAACACATAAGGAGTGATATGCCTTCAAGGCCAGATTCTGCCCTCAGACTACCATGGGAGATGCACACATATCCGAGGGCACCACTTGGCCCTGGGTTGTCAATTCCCATCATAGCGATTCGTTCTGCAGAGTGCACCTGGGTTAGCAAGTAGATTTGCTCTAGAAGTTTATTCTGTACCTGAGTGTTTGTTCAAGTCACTTTCCCTGTAGCAAAAGATAAATAAAACAAAAAGAGGCAGTGACTTCTGAATGGAGGCGCCAGCAGGAGAATTTGCATCTTTCCCTTCTCCTGTCCTTCACTGACACAAAGGCAGACAAGAAGGTTCTGAAAGCATCCTATCGACAAGAAAGAGAAGCACTAGAAATCTCAGGGCACAGCCAACAGCACTGACAAAGTATTTCACAGCCTTTGCCCGTCTGGCCTGTACAGTGCTGCTTCTTTGGAGTGAAAGAAGTTTGGACCAATACATCCTATTTATCCGACTAAAATACTCCTATAAAACCACAGAGTGGCGTATATCGATTTACTGTCCCTATAATTCTCAGACTAAAGGCTTTAAGATTCACTTTTGACTGTTCAAAAGCTTTACAGGGAAACTATTCAATAGGTATATTTTTAAGTCAGGGTAGCTACAGCTTAAAAATACACACAGATCAGTAAAGAATGATATTGTATCAAGGGGTAAGATGTGCATCAGTGAGGGGGATAGGCTGTGGAAAGATCCATGAGGAAGTCTGCGTAATACATTTAAGGTAATTAGTTTCTGAAATCAAAGGGAGAACTTACAAAAAGGTAATATTTAAAAGTTATCATACAGTCAGAGCACAAGAAGAAAAGTCAGACGATTCCAACAGCCCTCAAGAGATGAGACCCGCTACACAGTAGAGTCCATTTTAGCTAACATCTTGGTTTATCAGCAACAGACACGCATCCCTCATGACGAAGCAATCATCGATTGACAATTTTACAGCACATAATTTTTACAACCGTTTTGTGGAGATGAATTTTGTAATCTAGATAATAATTGAGTTTGCCAACCAAGCAGGTTATCTCAGGCAGTCTCAGCAGTAATGCTGCAAACACTTGGAACCTAAAATCTATTTTCCAAACAGGATTTCTGACCCCATTACTTTGTCCATTCCAAGCTCCTCTTAGAGAAGTGCCCTCTGTTATAATATATTCCCCCTCTGCATATTTGTACTTTGCCTATACCATAACATGTTAATGTATTTCATTAATTAAGCCTGACCAGAATATGAAACAGCACAGCATCTGACTGATGTGGAATTCACCCAACTTACTTGCCTTCAGATGAGGATTTAGAAACAGAATGAAAAAAAAAAAAAAGGATGTATATTTGATTAAACTTTTGATTTTAATTAGTAACAAAATTAGATCAAAGTACTGCAAATCTTTTGGTATTTTTTTTTTTTTTGGCTGTGTTTCTCAGCTGGTCCCAAATGCAGCTCCTGATGGAATTTAAAGGGACACTGTCAAATTAAAAATCATGCTTTTAAGAATTAAACAGCTTCACATCAGATTCAACTGGAAAGAACGTTTAAAATGTAGGACTGGATGCTGCATGGTGCTGAGCACCTCCTGCCCAGATGTTCAGTACTCTCAAACCCCATGGGAGCTGGTGATGCTCAAGCCCTGGCCAGGATTGGCCTTTTATGAGCTCTCACTGTTAATATGCTGCTTGTTTCCTTTTTGCACTTCATTCAGTCTGGAATTTGTTAGTCAAGGAAGCATGGCCCAATGGTTAGAGCATGACAGCATAAAAAGATGTGATCTCTATTCCCAGAGCTGCCACTGACTCATCAACTGACCTTGGGTAAGTCACTTCATTGCTTTATACCTCATTTTCCCTGTCAGATGTAAACAGTGAGGTGGCAAAATTTGTAGATGATATAAAATTACTAAAGACAGTTAAGACCTAGGCAGACTGCAAAGAGCTACAAAAGGATCTCTCAAAACTGGGTGACTGGGCAACAAAATGGCAGATGAAATTTAATGCTGATAAATGCAAAGTAATGCACATTGGAAAGCATAATCCCAACTATACATATAAAATGATGGGGTCTAAATTAGCTGTTACCACTCAAGAAAGATATCTTGGAGTCATTGTGGTAGTTCTCTGAAAACATCCACTCAATATGCAGCAGCGGTCAAAAAAGCGAATAGAATGCTGGGAATAATTAAGAAAGGGATAGATAATAGGACAGAAAATATCATGTTGCCTCTATATAAATCCATGGTACGCCCCCATCTTAAATACTGCGTGCAGATGTAGTCGTCCCATCTCAAAAAAGATATATTGGAATTGGAAAAGGTTCAGAAAAGGGCAACAAAGATGATTAGGCATATGGAACGGCTTCCGTATGAGGAGAGATTAACAAGACTTGTACTTTTCAGCTTGAAAAGAGTCGGCTAAAGGGAGATATGATTGAGGTCTATAAAATCATGACTGGTGTAGAGAAAGTAGATAAGGAAGTGTTGTTTACTACTTCTCATAACCCAAGAACTAGGGGTCACCAAATGAAATTAATAGGCAGCAGGTTTAAAAGGAAGTATTTCTTCAGACAACGCACAGTCAACCTGTGGAACTCCTTGCCAGAGGATGTTGTGAAGGCCAAGACCATAACAGGGTTAAAAAAAGAACTAGATAAATTCATGGAGGATAGGTCCATCAATAGCTATTAGCCAGGATGGGCAGGAATGGTGTCCTTAGCCTGTGTTTGCCAGAAGCTGGGAATGAGCGACAGGGGATGGATCACTTGATGATTACCTGTTCTGTTCATTCCCTCTGGGGCACCTGGCACTGTCCACTGTCGGAAGACAGGATACTGGGCTAGACAGACCTTTGGTCTGACCCAGTAGGGCCATTCTTATGTTCTTATAATATTATGGCACTTACCTCAGAGGAGGAGTGCAAGGCATAATTCCAGTGTTGCCAACTCTCATGATTTTACTGCAAGTCTCACGATATTTGGTGTTTTACTTAAAGCTCCAGCTCTGGGAGTAAAGTGACATGGGGAGGATGTCAGATTGCATTTTAAAAACGTAAGTTTCTAGCCCTCATGACTGCAGAGAAAAAACATGAAAATGTGGCCTGATTGCACCCTAAAGGCTCAAAAACTCAAAGGGCAAAGAAAAGTACCCAACATTTAAAAAAAAATCCTTGATTTTTAAACCAATATGATTTTTATGGAAACTGACTCATGATTTTTGATCACTTGGGGTTGCCAGACTGTAATGTGTGGGAATGTAAGTGGTGTATGTATATACAGAGGACGCTGCATTATGATTCTGTTTCTAGTCAGTTTCACTTCTTGGTTCTTCCACATTAGCACAAGGCTGCAATTTTTGTGTTGCAATAACTACCTGGGAATGTTTAAATCCAAACAAGTTTCATTAAAACATTTCGATTCATAACAGATTTTGTTTAAAAAAAAAATTAACAAAATTACAGTGACAGGATGAAAGCAACTAGTGCAGGAAAGTTTAGTCAGTCAGACCCTTGTGCCTAAATCCATCTGTCTCTCATCCTGTTCCCCTGATTTCCCTTTGGACATTACTGCTGATTCTCAAATGCCTTCTCTCAGCTGCTCTTCCACAAACTAATCGCTTTGCAGCCAGGATGGGCTTACCTACAGTGCGGCTTGGTGAATGGGAGAGGTTTGCTCATCAGGATGGGTCATGCGTGTTTGGGTCAATGGATGAGAGAGGAGTATGTTTGGGAAGGGGTGCTGGATTTTTTCCCTATCTATTCCCTCATGGGGAGTGTGTTTGATGTTGGGATAGTGGTAGGAACAGTCCCTGCTCTGGAGGGCACCCTAAATTCATCAGGCTGAGCCCATGAGCTTTAAAGGAATTAATTGGGGTACAAGGAAGAGTCCCTTCAAGGTATATCTGTCCCATTCCTGCCCGCAAAGGAGATACCAAACACTTCCCCACACAAACCATTGTGTTAAGGACGACATTCTTTCTCTCCTAGGTGTGGAGCATGTGAGGCAGAGGGGATTATATAGGTCTCCCCAAATTCTCACGCTGGATGGGGAATGGTACCAGCTAGGGTGACCAGATGTCCCGATTTTTGGGTCTTTTTCTTATATAGGCTCCTATTACCCCCCCCCCCCCCATCCCCGTCCCGATTTTTCACACTTGCTGTCTGGTCACCCTAGTACCAGCAGCTGCAGGCAACTAAGCAGAAGGGACCATTTTTACCACATCTCTCTAGACGCTCCAGCCCTCTCTTACTCCATGGCACCCCTGCCCAGGAACTCTCTCTCTCTAGCCCTCTGAATTTCCTGGCGCTTGCTTCTCTTATGCTGTCTCCTGGTCTGAGTACCCATCCCCATGCCCCTGCGGGATAATGATGCTAACAGAATTATTTCAAGATTCCCTGACCAGAGGGTCCATCCAAGCCCCAAAGTTTTATATTATTTCTTCCGTGTGTCCATACATCATCTATCAATCAGTCGGGGTTGCTCATGGACCCTGTGTTTATAGCCCTGGTCTACGAAGAACCAATCTGCAAATTACTATCCAGATCCATGCAGGCAACAAGTATCTGTGTCCAGATGCACCAGCATCATGGGGGATGCACATTCCTAGCTGTTGTCATTGTCCCTTCCCTGCTCCATAACCTAAGCCTACGGGCAGGCAAACAGCTGCACAGGGCTTAGTGGGAGAAGCCAAAAATAAGCAGACCCTCCTCTACAGGTACTGTTGTAGTCGTATCACACTAACCCATCACTGATGCTATCCGAATGTCAGCTATCGAAATGGAAGGTCCCAGGGCACCACTCAAGTACCAACTACTTGCTTTATCATGTCAGTAGCCAAGACAACCAACAGCCGAAGCAAGTGCGTGGAGTGCTTTGCAGTGTTAACAATCCCGTTGGTTACCAACATGGCTCCTACAATAACAGTCACTCCTCCTCTGTTAGCCTCCCTACATTGCACAAGATGAAGTGACCATCTTACCTTACAGCCAGCTCCATGCTGCGGGAAGCTAGCTAACAGCCTAAGCTGTCAAAAAGGTGTTATCAGCCCCCACAAGTTACCAATTCCCCACATCACCAAAATGCCATTTTACAATCCTTTGCTGCCTTGCCCCGGCAGGGCCCATCTCTCCGTTTATCGATGAGGAGACAAGGAAGAGAATTTGACACATATTATCCATTTCCACATTGGCGCCAAGGATGTTCTCTCATCAGCTTTACAGTGTCAAAACACTAAAGTATGCTCACTGGGCTTGGGTGCTAATGGCCTCTCTGGGAGACCCCATGGTTTGATGGGGAAACGTCTGGATCCAGAGAAAGGTAAGCTCTAGTGACCTTTGTGTCCCAAGATTGGCACGTCACCGGGTGCTTAGATGTGGCAGTTTCCCCGTACAGTCACTCATTCAGGAATGATTCCCATAGAAATGCAGTACCCGGCATTCTCGAGTACCCCTTCACCCCCCAAGGTTGGGCTCTCAGCCTTTAGAAATGCACCACCTGCCATGCGCTAATCCCCAGAATGCACTGCCTGTTATTCTGCATTGTTTATTGCAGGGACACCTATGGAGCGCATGCATTTTCCACTGCATTTACCCTAGGGACTGTCTGCATCTAAAACTGAATTGGCTGAAGGAATATCAGCACTCATCCATGCTGCCAATCAAGCGAGCATTTATCTGCTAACAAAAACAAGTTTAGTTCTTCAAGGAAGCAGCCAGAGTCAGGCATGAATTACAGCAGCCCACGGCCAGCTCTCTTTAGTCGACATTCTCACGAGCTTTTCCCACTACGTAGACATGGGTGACCAAACGTTAGTGACTATTTCACAAAAACAGACTGCAGAATAGGAGGGCGCAAGAGCGCCATTCTGTGCCTGCATACTTTGCCTATGCTGGCCAGGGTACACTATGTCAGTGCCTTGCTAGCAAGAAGAGGCTGAAGCACTAGTACAAAAAGATAAGTAAATGAGTTGAAACAGAAAAGACAGATGCCACTCCATTTTGAATATTTCAGGGAGGCTCTGGGTTGAACAGCTGTTTGCCTTCGGTTCCGTATCCTATGATATGGATGCATCCAACCAAGAAAGAACAGCTCGGGTGGGAAATGTGTTTCCTTACATGCTAGCTCAACCCAGCCCTACCATGTGCATCACTGAGCCAATGGGATGAGCAGCAGGGAAGTGTGAACAAGTGGAGCCTCAGACCCAGAGAGAATGCAACCGTCAGCTGCACCTGAAATCTAAAGGGACCTCAGCTACTGGGTATGAGCTGTGGAATTGGATGAATAGAGACACTTTGATTAACTTCCCATCAAGCATATTGGGAGCTAAAACACAACAGGACGGCGGAGCTGCACTGGGGAAGTTTTATGCACGTTGACAAATCTCCGGGGTATTTGTCTCATCTCGCATTTCATCTGGAAGGATTCAAATGAGGGGAACAAGTGAAAACAATGTGCATTTTTTCTCCTCCTCCTAGGGAGTGACAGCTACATTACTGTGGAGCTCAGTCTCCGCACCTGGAGAGTCATTAATGAAATGGTAAAGTAGAAGTCAGACACACAGAAACAGCCACCAGCCCCAGGGAATGCACCTTGTGCAAAATAGGAAAGCTTTTATGTTAATTTAAACTACACCATCCTGATCTGTCCTCTCACAGGCAAACACTGGGATTTACCAACCACACTGCACAGGGCCGGCTCTGGCTTTTTTGCCGCCCCAGGCAAAAAAGCCTCCAGCTGCCCCCCCCCCCCGGGGGGGGGGGCGGAGCCCCGGGGGGAGGGCGGCGAGCCCCGGTGGGGGCTCCGCTGTCCCCCCGGTGGCCGGGGGGAGGGCACCGGGTGGGAGGGCGGCCGGAGCCCCGGGGGGAGGGCGGCGAGCCCCGGTGGGGGCTCGGCTCTCCCCCCGGCGGCCAGAGCGCAGGACGGCGAGCCCCAGCAGGGGCTCGCCGCTCTCCCCCCGGCAGCCGGGGGGAGGGCGCGGGAGGGGGGAGGGCGGCGAGCCCGGCTGTGGCCCCGCTCTCCTCGGCAGCCGGAGCGCCACGCTGCCCCCCTCCAGGTGCCGCCCCAAGCACCAGCTTGGTTGCCTGGTGCCTGGAGCCGGCCCTGACACTGCAGAGGCTCCAGATTCCTTTTACACTGAACGCAGCAAGCTGTTTCATCGTGTGTTTGTGAGCGCACGCCAGAGGAAATGCATATAAAAACCAAACACTTCAATTGTAATGGTCCTTTTCCACCAGTCTGAATAATATCCTGTTACCGAACTCAGAACGCCCAACCACCCAAGAGCATCAGAACTCATTCTACTCGGGTGATGTCAACATCCGTTGCCTTCCTCCATAACGTACCTATTACTGACATCTGCAAAGCAGCCACGTGGACATCTGACCACACATTTGCCAAACATTATGCTATCAAACAGGATACCATGGCAGACACCATAGTAGGCCACACAGTACTGTCTACAGTTGTCATTGCCGCAACTCCAAAGTCCCACCAGCCATCTTGGGTACTGCTTCACATTCACCTGGAGTGGAGCACACAGAGGGACAGCACTCGAAGAAGAGGAGAAAGTTACTCACCTTGCAGTAACTGAGGTTCTTCGAGATGTGTGCCCTGTGGGTGCTTCACTCCCTACCCTCCTCCCCTCTATTGGAGTACTATTCTGACCTCTCCACAGTAGTGAAGGAACTGAGGGGAGTGCAGGACGCGCGCATTCAGGCAGACTCTAACGAGGCCACGAGACAGCAGCTGAGCACATGCAAGCCAACCAGTCACTGCTACCGAAGGTCTCCGATCAACGGCGCCGGGACGCACCATCACCTGGAATGGAGCACCCACAGGGACACACATCTCAAAGAACCTCAGTTACTGCAAGGTGAGTAACCGTCTCTTCCTTGGTAAGCCACTATTTACTTAGCAGCAAGTTTGAAGTGCCTCCCTGGCCATGTTGTGTTATCAGATGCCTGAAGAGGCATGTAGGATGCTGATTTTGTTTGTTTGTTTAACTCTGCTCCCTGGTCTTCAGAGAAAGCACATTGCTTCCTTATAGGGAAAAAAGGGGCCTGTTCCCTCCAACGGGGTAAAGATTATGCATTGCCTCCTTCCAGAGTCAACTTGAACTCTGCTGCTGCTAGGATTGAACCAGCACTTCTAAAAGCTCAGAGCCTCTGCCCTGCTGGCGTGTTTGTGTTTCAGCTGCAGCTCCTTGATTGCTGAGAAAACGTATGAAAAAGGGCGGCAGAGATGTAAATCAAGGCAGCCAGACCTTGGGGTTGTACAGACCATTGATCTGTCTGGAAAAACAAAGGATCATGACATCTTCCTTCTATACAACCCCACTTCAGATTTACAAACTTGGGAGTCTGTTTTACGCAGGCGACTTGGGAAGTACGTGAACTTGGCTGCCTCTCCAGGGGCCTTGGAGCAGGGAGCCCAAAATCTTCCATTTCCTCTGACCTTAAATCTGGAAGACACACACATTTCCTCTTGAGACAAACTTCTGATCTGTATGCTTCTGGTGCCGGAGCATGTGTTTATGTTCCATGGCTGCTCCTTCATGGACTCCCAGCCGGTGCATCACTCAACAAGTCACTCCTTTGATGCAGTTCCTATGACAAATTACTCTTTGGATGCATGCAGGCTCCTAGTGTACTCTAAATGTCAGATGTTTATAGTACATCAGAATAAAAGAACTACATCCATTATAATTATCTTTCGAATGCCACTAGGCTTGTGCTGCTGCTATTCCCTTATTGCTGGAGTTCTCAAAGTTCCTTTTCTTTTTCCTTTAAGATGAAAGTCATAAGAACAAAAGATGGAGAAAATAAAATTTCAACATTGCGGTCTGGCAGCGTGTCTGCATGGCTGATAGGGAAGTGAAAATCCCATCTGCAGTCTGAAATGGCTGAGGACAGAGAGTTGTCCTGGGGTAGACACTTTTATCCTCGTCTGGGGACTGAACAGAGCCAGCTATTATTTACAATGCACAAAAGAGAGCATTCTCCTCCATCCCCCCAGCTCTGTTAGTACACCTGAACTGTGACCCCACTGCCAGTCCACCACTTCCTGTTATCTTGTTAGACCTTGCATGCTAAGGAGGTTTGGGCCTTTTCACTACTTGGATGGCAGCCCTTACAGGAAATAGTTCACATGCCTCCCCATTTGATCACATGGATATCTCCACAGTGTGTGTGCGCACATTTGCATGTGTAAGTATAATAATATGCACATGCACAAGCGCTGTCATGTGCTTCTGGATGAAAGGTGTGATATTGAAGAGCAATGCAAATGTACATTTATAGGTGGTTCAAAACTCAGTGTCATATACATGCTTCAAGAAAAATTCAGTGTTATATTCCTTTACCTGATGTTGCAACCAGAATGGAATGGCTGCTTATTTCTTATTCAGACTGTGGTGGAAAAGGACCATTACAATACAAGTGTTTGGTTTTTATATGCATTTCCCTCTTGCGTGCACTCACAAACACACAATGAAACAGTCTGCTGTGTTCAGTGTAAAAGGAATCTGGAGCCTCTGCAGTGCGGTTGGTAAATCCCAGTGTTTGCCTGTGAGAGGACAGATCAGGATGGTGTAGTTTAAATTAACATAAAAGCTTTCCTATTTTGCACAAGGTGCATTCCCTGGGGCTGGCAGCTGTTTGTGTGTGTCTGACTCCTACTTTACCATTTCATTAATGACTCTCCAGGTGCGGAGACTGAGCTCCACAGTAATGTAGGTGTCACTTCCTAGGAGGAGGGGAAAAAATGCACATTGTTTTCATTTGTTCTCCTCATTTGAATCCTTCCAGATGATCCACTTGGAAAGTCGTTGCTTAGAGATACCCTCTTGAAAAGTTCCTGGAATTGCTTAAAGTCGTCCACATTCTGTGGAGGCAGAGGCATGAGGGCTCCGTCTGGAGCTGATGGAGAATTAGGAGTCAGTAAATCAGGGTATGGTTCATAGCCTACCTCTTCTGGGGGGGTTCAGGTGCTCTAGACGTAGACGGGGCTGGAGATAGAGGCGCAGAACAAGCTTGTGGTCTAGTGGAAGAATCACGAGGGCGAGTGGCAGCAGGAGCCAGCCAAGTGTAGCACTGAGGCCAAGGCATGGGATAAGAGAAGTGAGGTTCCGCCCACGGGGGAGCAAAGTAGGGAAACTGAGGCTGGTGCTTGTGAGCCGTGTCCTGAGGTAAAAATGGTTCCGCTGGAGGAAGAGAGGCAGGTGGGGAGAACTCGGCCTGCTGTTGCATATCGAGCTCACTGTCAGTGAAGGTAGCCAGGTCAGGTGTGGAGAGCGGCTGGTCAACAGTGAGCGCTATGTGTCAAGAAACGGAGAGTCGGGCTCAGGTGCCACTGAGATGTCGTCCTGATTTCAGAATTGCTCTGGTCCTGGGCTGTGATCCTGCTGAGCATGATATGTGATCAGAAGCACATATTGACTTATGCTTTGCTTTCGCTGGTGCCGTGGGCCATTTGTAGGCGCCCTGCGGGAGGTCCACTCCTGCTGATGGAGTGATAGGCAGGCTCAGTGCCGACATTCTTGTCAGCACCTGGGTAGAACGTGCTGTTGGCACCGGGTCTATTTTCGGTGCCAAGGGGACCAGTGCCCAGGAGATCTCCCCGCTATGTGAAGCTGGGTCCCTGCCTCTGCGCGCCGCGGGAGCCGTGGCTGAGGTCCTAGGACGGTCGGAGGTGCCTGCCTTCGGTGCTGTCAGCACTGAGGGTAAGGATCTCGCAGGAGACCCTTTACCCTTTTGAAAGGCTCTGCACGGAGACAGTTGGGCTTCCTGCCTCTTTGCTTGAGAGGGTGAAGCTGCGCTCCCAATCGGTTCCGACCTGGCTGGGGAGCGTGAGGGAGAGGGTTTGACATTGCTCGTCTCCATAGGCAGGCTGTAGGGATTTCTCCATCAGGAGCATTTTCAGCCGCAGGTCCCTGTCACGACAAGCCTTGGTTTTCAGGCTGGTATAATGGACACGCTTGGCAGAGACGTGTCTCGCCGAGGCACTTCACACAGCGTGAGTGTCCGGCGGACCGTGGCATAGGCTTCTGACAGGAGTCACATTTCATAAATCCTGAAGACCCTGGCATTATTGCACTAGGAATGCCAGGGGAGAGTGACTCAACGGGAGACGAACTTGAGGGGTAAAAAAAAAGTTTTGTTTTTTTCTTTTTTAAACTAGGTAACTATTCTAAAGGAAGGGAAATAGCTGGGATGTTTCTAACTAGGTATTTCTATGTCTTTGAACTTATTTCCTTCAGTGACCAGGGAAGAGGTTCAGCACTGCCCCGAGTCCCGTCCTCAGCTGAGGACGGTTGACAAGGAACTGAAGGGGGCACGGGACACCCGCACTCAGGCAGACTCTAACGAGGACGTGAGACAGCAGTTGAGCACATGCGTCCTGACCAAGCACTGCTACCGAAGATCTCTGATCAACGGCGCCGGGACGCACTATCACCTGGAGTAGAGCACCCACAGGGACAGCACTCGAAGAAGAGGGGTTTCCTGAAGCTCCTACTTATTTTCTCTTCAGAAGAGCTGGTGAAGGACTGATATGAGGAGCCCAAGAATAATAAGGAACACAGAGGAGATAACAACACACTGAGAATGCACTGCAGTCAAGCTCGCGTGCCCTTCTGGAGCCCACAGTGTGCAGGGGTAATGGGAGGAGAGCTCTGACACACCTTGTTAGTCATTAGCACTATTGTCACTAATTACCATGATGCTCAGCTGCTAATGTAGCTTCACTTAGTAATAAACTGAGAGATCCTAATGTTCCTTACGTTCCAATTACACACACACACACCTCTGCTGACCTATTTGGGGAGCTAGTAATACCATGTTCCAGTCGGTCCACATTCTGTGCTGCTAAAGGCAAAGACTCCAGTTTGTGATTGTACTTCAAGCACAAAAAGCAGAGCAAGTGATGCCACAGCTTGTGACAAAGTTCCTCCTCTGCCTTAGTAGGTCCTGCACTTTCCGGCGGATTTTCTCGCCTCAGAGGTTCACGGCAGCCCTCAGTTTGGCCACTTTTGCCACTGGCTCAAACCTGCCATTCACTCAGCTAACCTCATCACTGGCCAGCATGTGGGAAAGGGAGGAGAACAATCCCCGCAGTCTCTGTTGTCCCACCTAGTGAGTCGGGGACAGGCCAGAGACCTTCCCCTCTGATATGACTCACAGTCCAGATCAACTCCTCTTGTGTCAAATAGGGAGTTGGGGGAATGGGGGGAACCTGGGCCCGCCCTCTACTTCGGGTTCCAGCCCAGGGCTCTGTGGATCGCAGCTGTCTACAATGTTTCCTGTAACAGCTGTGTGACAACTACAACTCCCTGGGCCACTTCCCCATGACCTCTCCCCAGCACCTTCTTTGTCCTCACTGCAACACCTGATGCTTGATGGTGTTTGCATATTCCTCAGTCCTCCAGCAGCACATCCTCTCACTCCCAGCTCCTTACGTACCTCTCCCTAACTGAAGGGAGTTCTTTCTTTTTAACCAGGTGCCCTGATTAGCCTACCTGCCTTAATTGGTTCTAGTAGCTTCCTAATTGGCTCCAGGTGTCCCAATTAGCCTGCTTGCCTTAATTGGTTCTAGCAGGTTCCTGATTGTTCTGGAATAGTCCCTGTTATTTTACCCAGGGAAAAGGGACCAGCTTAATCTGGGGCTAATGTACCTACCTTCCACCACTCTCCTGTAGCCATCTGGCCTGACCCTGTCACAAGCTCCACAGGTGGAGATGGGGGTGTGTGCAGGGGCATTGCCCCCCCCCCCCCCCCAACTATGTATGTTAATAAAAAATTACTAATATTTTCTATGCACCTGTGATTTCTTACATCGGGGCGAAGCCAACTGGAACCCAACTGTCTCCCCTATGTCTGCCCCTCACAGCTGGTAGCTGTGTGATCGGGATTTGAAGATGATGAAACAATATGCAACTGCCTCATTAGCGGCTAGCTATTTCCAATTGACTTAGGCCTGGTCTACACTAGGCTTTTATGTCGAATTTGGCGCCGTTACATCGAATTAACCCTGCACCCGTCCACACCACGAAGCTATTTAGTTTGACATAGAGCTCTCTTAAATTCGACTTCTGTACTCCTCCCCAACGAGAGGAGTAGCGCTAAATTCGAAATGGCCATATCGAATTAGGCTAGGTGTGGATGGAAATCGACGCTAATAGCTCCGGGAGCTATCCCACAGTGCACCACTCTGTTGACGCTCTGGACAGCGGTCAGAGCTCGGATGCTCTGACCAGCCACACAGGAAAAGCCCCGGGAAAATTTGAATTCCCTTTCCTGTCTGGGCAGTTTGAATCTCATTTCCTGTTTGGACATCGTGGCAAGCTCAGCAGCACTGGCAACGATGCAGAGCTCTCCAGCAGAGATGGCCGTGCAATTGCAGACTAGAAAGAGGGTCCCAGCATGGACTGATCGTGAAGTCTTGGATCTCATCGCTGTGTGGGGCGATGAGTCCGTGCTTTCAGAGCTGCGCTCCAAAAGAAGGAATGCAAAGATCTACGAGAAGATCTCGAAAGCCATGGCAGAGAGAGGATACAGCCGGGATGCAACGCAGTGCCGCGTGAAAATCAAGGAGCTGAGACAAGGCTACCAAAAAACCAAAGAGGCAAACGGACGCTCCGGATCCCAGCCACACACATCCCGTTTCTACCAGGCACTGCATTCCATCCTAGGTGCGGCCGCCACCACTACCCCACCCGTGACCGTGGACTCTGAGGATGGGATATTGTCCGCGGCCGGTTCCTCGTCGGACATGTTAGCGGACGGGGAAGATGAGGAAGGAAATGAGGAGGACGAGGCAGTCGACAGCGCTTGCACCGCTGATTTCCCCGACAGCCAAGAGCTCTTCATCACCCTTACCGAGATCCCCTACCAACCGTCCCCAGCCGTTACCCCGGACACAGAATCAGGGGAAGGATCAAGCAGTAAGTGCTTTAAACATCTAAACTTTTATTTTTAACAGAACTGGAATATTTAAAATATTAACAATGGGTTTTTCCTGAAGTGATTTAAACATCTAAACTTTTATTTTTAACAGAACTGGAATATTTATAATATTAACAAAGGGTTTCTCATGATTTCTTTGCCTTAGGCGATAAAATTTTTAGTCCCAACTATTTAAAAAAAATCTAACAATGTCCGGTTTCTCATGATTCTGCTGCCCAAGACGCTCCACTCTTTAGTCCCTGCCAGTGCAGCTACACCAAAATCCGGTCTATATGTCCGGGGATAGAGACAAAATCCTCATGGGAGATCTCAACATAGGTCTCCTGCAGGTAATGTTCAAGCCTGGTCATCAGGTTCCTGGGGAGAGCGATTTTATTGGGTCCTCCATGGTACGAGACGTTTCCTCGCCAGGAGATAATCAAATACTCAGGGATCATTGCACGGCAAAGCATGGCGGCATACGGCCCTGGTTTTTGCATGCTTTCCCTAAGCATGCGTTCCTTCTCGCTGTCCGAGATCCTCATCAGGGTGATGTCGCTCATGATGCCCTGCTTTGAATTAGGGAGGGGAATGTTAGTATTGGGACTGCTTTACAGCGACGCGGTGGAGGCGGGAGAGGGGCAGCATACAGGGATCTTTCCCTGGGAGAGCCGCGAGGGGGTGGGACAGGGGCAGAGTTCCTGCTTGCCGGATTGCTGGCAGCAGAGACTGGCTTTGCTTTCAATGTGAAAGGAGGCCAGTGCTACTATTAAAGTTTTCAGCAGCCACAAGTCTACGGCTTACCATGTTTGCCTGCTACACAAGTTGAGGTGTCCTGCCCCGCTTCTCAGATCGCCACTGCAAGACCCCAGGCACTGAAGGCGAGGTCCGAAAATTCGACCTTGTCCTGAGTGCGCATGTGAGAGGTGCAGTGCATGGTCTTGTTCACAGAGAAAGACTATGTTCTTTGTTCACAACTTCATTTATCTGTCTCAGGAATTCACTCCCTTTTTCCCATTCCCACAGACACATCTGCGACTGTCTCCCAACCCAGCCTGGCATCACACTCACAGAGGCTAGCGCAGATTAGGCGGAGGAAGAAGAAGACGCGTGAGGACATGTTCTCAGAACTAATGTCCTGCTCCCGAGCCCAGGCAGCCCAGCAGACACAGTGGAGGGAGAACTTGTCCGAAATGCACCGAGCAATCATGGAACGGGAGGAGAGGTGGCGTCAGGAAGACCAGCAGGCGACTCAAACGCTGCTTGGACTAATGAGGGAGCAAACGGACACGCTCCAGCGCCTTGTTGATGTTCTGCAAGACCGGAGGCAGGAGGACAGAGCCCCGCTGCGGTCTATCTCTAACCGCCCTCCCCCGCCACCAAGTCCCACACCCCCCTCACCCAAAGTCCAAAGAAGGAGGGGCGGCAAGGGCCGTTAAAACTTTCAGTCAACCAGTGCAGACTGCTCTAGCACTGTTGGGCTCTCATTCCCCAAAATTTGAAAAGTCCTTTCCTACCCACCTCACACAAGCCCCCGTCCAAGTTTCACCACCCCTCGTTTCATGTGTGGTTCATAATAAAATATTCATTTCTGTTAATTACTGTTTCCATGATTTTCTTTTGGAGGAGAGTCTGTCTGAAGGGGGGGAAGGGGCTTGGTAATTGGACAGGACAGTCACCTTTATCAGGGTACAGAGGCGGGGGCAGGTCCAGCATCAGGACACATACACAGTGCAGTCACTAGTTGCCCTGGTCAGTCTGGGAGGTGGTTTTCATGTTCTGTGGGGGGGGGGGGGTAGCTCTGTGACTTTGTGGCGGGGGAGGGCAGTTACAGATCTTATGCAGCGGTCCTTATCCTGGATCACAGAGCCACGCAGCAGGGGATCTGTAACCCTCCTCCCCCTGCCAGAAAGTCACATATCCGACACATACACGCAGTCCCGCCCAGGAGTGCTGGCAGGCTCCGTTGAAACAACCAGTCCACCAGTGCGGAGTCTGTCATTCCGGGAGTTTAGAAGCATCATTTGCATCAGAACACTAAACCCACCCCCCGCCACAGTCTGCGTCCCCGGTTTAAAACATTCCCGCGAAAACAGTAAAAAAGACAACTGTGTTCATTAACAAAACAGAACAGATTTTATTTTTTGGGAAGGGGGTGAAGGGGGTATGTAGCTGGAGAGGATAGTCAACATAAACTGGGTAAAGAAACAGGGGCAGGTTCAGCTTCTCTTTAAACAAAGTTAATAGTCACAGGTTACCCTGCTCACTGAGGAACCTAGCTTTCAAAGCCTCCCGGATGCACAGCGCGTCCCGCTGGGCTCTTCTAATCACCCGGCTGTCTGGCTGGGCGTAATCAGAAGCCAGGCTATTTGCCTCAACCTCCCACCCCGCCATAAAGGTCTCCCCCTTGCTCTCACAGAGATTGTGGAGCACACAGCAAGCTGCAATAACAATGGGGATATTGGTTTCGCTGAGATCACAGCGAGTCAGTAAGCTTCTCCATTTCCCCTTGAGATGGCCAAAAGCACACTCCACCACCATTCTGCACTTGCTCAGCCGGTAGTTGAACAGTTCTTTTTCAGTGTCCAGGGCGCCAGTATAGGGCTTCATGAGCCAGGGCATTAGCGGGTAGGCTGGGTCCCCGAGGATGACTATAGGCATCTCCACATCCCCAAGAGTTATTCTGTGGTCCGGGAAGTAAATACCTTCCTGCAGCCGTCTAAACAGACCAGAGTTCCTGAACACGCGAGCGTCATGAACCTTGCCCGGCCATCCGACCTTGATGTTGGTAAAACGTCCCCTATGGTCCACCAGTGCTTGCAGCACCATTGAAAAGTAGCCCTTTCGGTTGATATACTGGCTGGCCTGGTGGTCCGGTCCCAGGATAGGGATGTGAGTCCCATCTATAGCCCCACCGCAGTTTGGGAATCCCATCGCGGCGAAGCCATCTATGATGACCTCCACGTTTCCCAGGGTCACTACCTTTGAGAGCAGTAGCTCAACGATTGCGTTGGCTACTTGCATCACAACAACACCCACGGTAGATTTGCCCACACCAAAGTGGTTCGCGACTGACCGGTAGCTGTCCGGCGTTGCAAGCTTCCAGAGGGCTATGGCCACTCGCTTCTGGACAATCAGGGCTGCTCGCATCCGGGTGTCATTGCGCTTCAGGGCAGGGGACAGCAAGTCACAAAGTTCAAGGAAAGTCCCCTTCCGCATGCGAAAGTTTCGCAGCCACTGGGATTCATCCCAGACCTGCAGCACTATGCGGTCCCACCAGTCCGTGCTTGTTTCCCGGGCCCAGAATCGCCGTTCCACAGCATCAACATGACCCATTGCCACCGTGATGTCCTGAGCGCTGGGTCTCGTGGTTTCGGACAGCTCTGTGCTACTCTCCGACTTCAGGCCCTCACGGCGGTGCCGTAGCCTCCTCTCCTGATTTCTCTGCATCTGCCTCAGGGAAAGGTGTATGATAAGCTGCGAGGCGTTGAGAACGGCCACAACTGCAGCGATGGTCACAGCGGGATCCATGCTCGCAGTGCTGTGGCGTCCGCACTGTCACTGATCCAAAAAGTGCGCGAACTGATTTCCCGCCGGCGCTTACAGGGAGGGAGGGAGGGCGGTAATGACGGACGGATGACAACAGTTACCCAAAAGCACCCTCGACACATTTTTTTACCCAGAAGGCATTGGCGGCTCGACCCAGAATTCCAATGGGCAGCGGGGACTGCGGGAACTGTGGGATAGCTGCCCACAGTGCACCGCTTCCAATGTCGACGCTTGCCCCGTTAGTGTGGACTCACACAGTCGAATTACTGTCCTTAGTGTGGACACACACGTTCGACTTTGTAATATCGATTCCACATATTCGATTTAAGTGAAATCGAACTACCCTCGTAGTGTAGACATACCCTTAGGGTATGTCTATATTACCCGCCGGATCGGCAGGCAGCGATCGATCCAGTGGGGGTCAATTTATCACGTCTAGTCTAGACACGATAAATTGACCCCCGCGTGCTCTCCCGTCGACTCCTGTACTCCACCGGGGCAAGAGGTGCAGGCGAAGTCGACGGGGGAGCATCAGCAGTCAACTCACTGCAGTGAAATCACCGCGGTGAGTAGATCTAAGTACATCGACTTCAGCTACATTATTCAGCGTAACTTACATCGATTCCCCCCCCCCCCCAGTGTAGACCAGGTCTTAGATGACGTGTTAGTGTGTAAGAGTGCTGATACTGTGGTGCAAACAGACACACACGTGAAGAGCTCAGTTACCAACAATTTCAGAAACATACTCCCAAATATTGCTATCTATACATTACAACAAAGAGCGCTCAAATGCATGGCTAGGCTTTTATACAGTTCGGTGTTGCTGGTAGGTGGTGCCACATCTTTGACACCATCATTGGTACTTCCTTCCGTACAGCATGAGTACTACTTTAAAACATTGCAACGAACCTTTTAATGTTTAACATCAAGTGAAATAACTTGATGGCCTTATCCAAAAGCCAGGAAACATAAAATGGACCTTCGGAAGGTTTTTTGTAAAAGCTACTGTGGAACCATCGGCGCCTGTGCCACAGCAGGATTTCACAGCACCTCCAGCCCGGGCCCTGTCACCGCCTGCCTCGGCTCTAGACACTTTATCGCAAGTACTGCAAGGGATTCTGATTATGGGTTCTCTCAGCACAGGTCTGACTGAAGATGGCATGAGAACCTAACTGTTCCTATAGGTCTCAGCAAAAAAAAAAAAATTAATTGGCCTAATCAACCACATCTGCCTGGTTTTCAAAGGAGAATGTTTGGGGAGCACAACTGTTCTTTTTCAGTTTTCCATTACAAAAAATTTCCTTGGATTCAATTAAATATTCAACAAGATGCTGTATTCTGCTTTCCATGCCATTGCTTCCACTCTGAGAAGGACTATGGATAATTCAGGTAATCAAAAAAGGTGTGCAGAACTGCAAAAAAATCTCTGAAAAATTGTCTTTTTAACATGCTATTTCCCAGGTTCATGTGAAATGTATGGAAAAGTGGCAATGCTTCAAACACAGTGAAGAAACAGGATCAGTAGCAGTGAAGCTTTCAACAAATCATAAAAGTAGTGTGGACAGAAACTGGGATTACCTTACAAAAATTTGTGATATTGTCAAGTTACTTTCAAAGCTTGGTTTACCATTTCGAGGACATGATGAGGGAAAAGAATCTAAATTAAAAGGGAATTTTCTTTAATTTTGTAATTTCTTTTCAAAGTCTGATGCCACTTTCAAGAAAATGCAGGCAAATTATTTTAACTACACAAGCCTTGTCTTTCAAAATGAAGTGCTAGAGATTTGTGCAGATTTAATTTGTAAATAAATTGTATGGCAGTGAATGAGACTGGTTTCTTTGCTGTAATTTCAGATGAGGCCAGGTCATTTAAGACAGAGCAGCTTTCTGTTTGTATCTGATATGGAGACCTAGGAATTAAAGAAAGGTTTGTGTGCTTCATCAATTGCTCGCCTTCCCAAAATGCAATTGGCATTTATACTGCAATAAGAAAAGCTTTGGAGACAACTGGATTACAGAATCTGCTGATAGTTGCACAGACTTATGATGTCAAGTATCAGAAGGGTAGCCGTGTTAGTCTGGATCTGTAAAAAGCAACAAAGAGTCCTGTGGCACCTTATAGACTAACACATGTTATGATGGTTCTTCTGTGATGACAGGACATGTAGCTGGGGTTCAGCACTTAATGAAAAAGACTATCCAAGTGCAATATATGTACATTGTATGGCACACAAACTCAACCTCATCCTCGTGGAATGCTGTAAAGTAAGTTGAAGTCCTGTGGGCTTTCTTAATATAATTGAGAAATTGTATTCAGTCTTTGTGAAGCCAAGCAATCAGAGTTTTCGCAACATGAAGAAAGCTTTAGGTCTTAAGTGTCAAGAGATTGTTCAGCCCAGTGACACGCATTGGCCATGTAAATGTAAAAGTGTGTTTGCAGTAAAAACGCAATACACTACCATCATGCGGTGTCTTAAAGAACTCAGCGAACAAGGCAAAAAGTGGTCTGTAGAAGCAAATGGCCTTTATCATGTGTGGAGTTTCATTCATTGCGTGATTATCTTTCAGCATAGTGTAACCCCCAAGGAGATTATATAGATTCCTGGGACTCTGTTTGTTGGCAGCTCAGGGAGAGGCACACTGTCCCTGGTAGGGAGGGGGAGCCAAGGCAGACTCCGGGTATGTCTACACTACGAAATTAGATCGAATTAATAGAAGCCAGTTTTATAGAAATCGGTTGTATACAGCCGATTGTGTGTGTCCCCACATAAAATGCTCTAAGTGCATTAGTTCGGCGGAGCCACGTCCACAGTACCGAGGCTAGCGTCGACTTCCGGCGCATTGCACTATGGGTAGCTATCCCACAGTTCCCGCAGTCTCCGCCGCCCATTGGAATTCTGGGTTGAGATCCCAATGCCCGGATGATGCAAAACAGTGCCGCGGGGGGTTCTGGGTACATGTCGTCAGGCCCCTCCCCCTCCATCACAGCAACGGCAGACAATAGATTCGCACCTTTTTACCTGGGTTACCTGTGCAGACAACATACCACGGCAAGCATGGAGCCCGCTCAGCTCAGCTCACCGTCACCATATGTCATCTAGGTGCCGGCAGATGTGGGACTGCATTGCTACACAGCAGCAGCAGCTAACTGCCTTTTGGCGGTAGACGGTGCAGCATGACTGGTAGCCTTCATCGGCGATCTGGGTGCGGGCAGCTGTGGGGCTGGCAGCCGTAGGGCTGCATTGCACCAGCCCCTTGCCTTTTGGTAGAAGATGGTATATTACGATTGGTATCCATCATCATCATACTGCAGTGGCTGTCGATCATGGGCACCTGGGCAGACAATGATGGTTATCAGTCGTAGTATGCCATTTTCTGCCACGCGCCCTGTTGGATCATCGCACGTTAGCAGAGTCGTAGTATGCTATTTTCTGCCAAGTGCCCAGTATTGTCTGCTAAGCACCCAGAAGAGGCCGAGGGCAATCTGGGTGCTGGCAGACGTGGGGCTAGATTGCTACACAGCAGCAACCCCTTGCCTTTTGGGCAGTAGATAGTATATTACGACTGGTATCCATCGTTGTCATACTGCAGTGGGTATCAGATGGTGCAATAGACCTGAAGGCTAACTGCCAAGCGCCCAGTATTTGCTGCCAAGCACCCAGAAAATGCCGAGGGCTATCAGTCATGCTGCACCGTCGTCTTAAGATGTAAAAAATAGATTTATTCTGTATTCGTTTGCTTCCCCCCTCCCTCCTGCTAAACCCAGGCTTTTGAGTTCAATCTTTGGGGGGGGGGGCATTCTGTGTGACAGTTGTTTGTGTTTCTCCCTGATGCAAAGCCACCTTTCTTGATTTTAATTCCCTGTACCTGTACGCCATGTCGTCACTCGCCCCTCCCTCCCTCCCTCCCTTCTTCCCCTGGTCCGTCAGATACTACTTTCGCGCCTTTTTTCAGACCAGACGCCATAGCTAGCACTGGGATCATGGAGCCCACTCAGATCACCGCGGCAATTATGAGCACTATGAACACCACGCGCATTGTCCTGGAGTATATGCAGAGCCAGGACATGCCAAAGCAAAACCGGAACCAGCCAAGGAGGTGGCGATTAGAGCGCGGCGACGAGAGTGATGAGGAAATTGACATGGACCTAGACCTCTCACAAGGCACAGGCCTCAGCAATGTGGAAATCATGGTGTTCCTGGGGCAGGTTGATGCCGTGGAACGCCGATTCTGGGCCCGGGAAACAAGCACAGACTGGTGGGACCGCATCGTGCTGCAGGTGTGGGACGATTCCCAGTGGCTGCGAAACTTTCACATGCGTAAGGGCACTTTCATGGAACTTTGTGACTTGCTTTCCCCTGCCCTGAAGCGCCAGAATACCCGGATGAGAGCAGCCCTCACAGTTGAGAAGCGAGTGGCGATAGCCCTGTGGAAGCTTGCAACGCCAGACAGCTACCGGTCAGTCGGGAATCAATTTGGAGTGGGCAAATCTACTGTGGGGGCTGCTGTGATCCAAGTTGCCAGGGCAATGAGAGACCTGGTGATATCAAGGGTAGTGACTCTGGGAAACGTGCAGACCATAGTGGATGGCTTTGCTGCAATGGGATTCCCAAACTGTGGTGGGGCGATAGACGGAACCCATATCCCTATCTTGTCACCGGAGCACCAAGCCACCGAGTACATAAACCGCAAGGGGTACTTTTCAATGCTGCTGCAAGCCCTGGTGGATCACAAGGGACGTTTCACCGACATCAACGTGGGCTGGCCGGGAAGGGTACATGATGCTCGCGTCTTCAGGCACTCTGCTCTGTTTAGAAAGCTGGAGGAAGGGACTTTCTTCCCAGACCAGAAAATAACCGTTGGGGATGTTGAAATGCCTATCGTGATCTTTGGGGACCCAGCCTACCCCTTAATGCCATGGCTCATGAAGCCGTACACAGGCAGCCTGGACAGGAGTCAGGACCTGTTCAACTACAGTCTGAGCAAGTGCCGAATGGTGGTGGAATGTGCATTTGGGCGTTTAAAAGCACGCTGGCGCCGCTTACTGACTCGCTCAGACCTTAGCGAAAAGAATATCCCCATTGTTATTGCTGCTTGCTGTGCGCTCCACAATCTCTGTGAGAGTAAGGGGGAGACATTTATGGCTGGGTGGGAGGTAGAGGCAAATCGCCTGGCCGCTGATTACGCGCAGCCAGACACCAGGGCGGTTAGAGGAGCACAGCATGGCGCGGTGCGCATCAGAGAAGCTTTGAAAACCAGTTTTGTGACTGGCCAGGCTACGGTTTGAAACTTCTGTTTGTTTCTCCTTGATGAAATCTCAGACCCCCCACCCACCCGGTTAACTCTACTTCCCTGTAAACCAACAACCCCACCCTCCCCTACTACCCTCCTCCCTTCAAGCACCACTTGCAGAGGCAATAAAGTCATTGTTACTTCACATTCATGCATTCTTTATTACTTCATCACACAACTAGGGGGATAATTGCAAAGGTAGCCCGGGATGGGTGGGGGAGGAGGGAAGGAAAAGGACACACTGCAGTTAAAAACTTTAAAAGTTTAACACTTATTGCTCGGGAAATCATCTGGGCTGGAGTGACTGTGTGGCCGGAGGCCCCCACACCGTGTTCTTGGGCGTCTGGGTGAGGAGGCAATGGGACTTGGGGAGGAGGGCTGTTGGTTACACAGGGGCTATAGCGGCGGTCTGTGCTCCTGCTGCCTTTCCTGCAGCTCAACCATACGCTGTAGCATTGGGGAGGAGGGCTGTTGGTTACACAGGGGCTGTAGCGGCAGTCTGTGCTCCTGCTGCCTTTCCTGCAGCTCAGCCATACGCTGTAGCATATCAGTTTGATGCTCCAGCAGCCGGAGCATGGACTCTTGCTTTCTGTGTGCAAGCTGACGCCACCTCTCATCTTCAGCCCGCAACTTCCTCTGTTCCTCCCGCGATTCAGCCCGCCACCTCTCCTCCTCAGCCCGCGATTCAGCCCGCCACCTCTCCTCTCGCTCATATTGGGCTTTTCGATAATCAGTCATTGACTGCCTCCACGCATTCTGCTGTGCTCTGTCAGCGTGGGAGGCAGTCTGTAGTTCTGTAAACATTTCATCACGCGTCCTTCGCTTCCGTTTTCGAATATTCACTAGCCTCTGTGAAGGAGAACGATTTGCAGCTGGTGGATGAGAAGGGAGAGGTGGTTAAAAAAGATACATTTTAGAGAACAATGTGTACACTCTTTCACGTTACATTTTGCTGTTCACATTACACAGCAGATGTGCTTTCGTTACAAGGTCGCATTTTTCCTCTTATATTGAGGGCCTGCCTGTTTGGTGTGAGAGATCACTCACGCAGTGCCAGGTCACAGATTTCAGCTTGCAGGCAGCCATGGTAAGACACAGTCTTTTGGCTTTTTTAACCTTCTTAACATGTGGGGATGGTTTCAAAGAGTACTGCTATCATTAACCATACCAAGCACCCGTTGGGTTGGCCATTTAAAATGGGTTTGCAATGTAAAAGGAGGGGCTGCGGTTTCAGGGTTAACGTGCAGCACAAACCCAACTAATAACCCTCCCCCACACACCCAATTCTCTGGGATGATCACTTCACCCCTCCCCCCACCGCGTGGCTAACAGCGGGGAATATTTCTGTTCAGCAGACCAGGAAGGGGCACCTCTGAATGTCCCCTTAATAAAATTGCCCCATTTCAACCAGGTGACCGTGAACGATATCACTCTCCTGAGGATAACAAAGAGCGATAAGGAATAGATGTTGTCTGCATGCCAGCAAACACCGGGACCATACGCTGCCATGCTTTGTTATGCAATGATTCCAGACTACGTGCTACTGGCCTGGCGTGGTAAAGTGTCCTACCATGGCGGACGGGATAAGGCAGCCCTCCCCAGAAACCTTTTGCAAAGGCTTTGGGAGTACATGAAGGAGAGCTTTCTGGAGATGTCCCTGGAGGATTTCCGCTCCATCCCCATACACGTTAACAGACTTTTCCAGTAGCTGTACTGGCCGCGATTGCCAGGGCAAATTAATCATTAATCACGCTTGCTTTTAAACCATGTGTAATATTTACAAAGGTACACTCACCAGAGGTCCCCTGTGTGCCCACAGGGTCTTGGGTGAGTTCGGGGGTTACTGGTTCCAGGTCCAGGGTGATAAACATATCCTGGCTGTTAGGGAAACTGGTTTCTCCGCTTCCTTGCTGCTGTGAGCTATTTACATTATCTTCATGCTCATCTTCCTCATCCCCAGAACCCGCTTCCCTGTGTGTTTCTCCAGTGAGGGACTCATAGCACACGGTTGGGGTAGTGGTGGCTGCACCCCCTAGAATGGCATGCAGCTCTGCGTAGAAGCGGCATGTTTGTGGCTCAGCCCCGGACCTTCCGTTTGCCTCTCTGGCTTTGTGGTAGGCTTGCCTTAGCTCCTTAATTTTCACGCGGCACTGCTGTGTGTCCCTGTTATGGCCTCTGTCCTTCATAGCCTTGGAGACCTTTTCTAATATTTTGCCATTTCGTTTACTGCTTCGGAGTTCGGCCAGCACTGATTCATCTTCCCATATGGCGATCAGATCCCGAACCTCCCGTTCTGTCCATGCTGGAGCTCTTTTGCGATCCTGGGACTCCATCACGGTTACCTGTGCTGATGAGCTCTGCGGGGTCACCTGTGCTCTCCACGCTCAGCAAACAGGAAATGAAATTCAAACGTTCGCGGGGCTTTTCCTGTCTACCTGGCCAGTGCATCTGAGTTGAGAGTGCTGTCCAGAGCGGTCACAATGAAGCACTGTGGGATAGCTCCCGGAGGCCAATAACGTCGAATTCCGTCCACACTAACCCAATTCCGACCCCCTAAGGCCGATTTTATCGCTAATCCCCTCGTCGGAGGTGGTGTAAAGAAACCGGTTTAAAGGGCCCTTTAAGTTGAAAGAAAGGGCTTCGTCGTGTGAACGTGTCCAGGCTTAATTCGATTTAACGCGGCTAAAGTCGACCTAAACTCGTAGTGTAGACCAGGCCTCAGAGTCTGCCCAGCAACCAATAGGGAGTGACAGGCCCTCCCAGGGAGAAGCCATTTTGTAATCAGTCTGGAGCCAGCCAGGAAAAGGGCAGGACTGGCTGTGTGGGGGAGCTGGTGAGTCCCAGGCCTGCATGCATGGTTCCCCCTGAGAACAGGCCTCTAGGGACCTGACAGCAGATCCCTCAGCTGGGTTTTTCCTTCCCCGTTGATGATTCCCAATTTGTAGCATTTGCTGGGAAATTTCCCCAGTCAGGCTGAGTTCGCCCTCCAGCTCCCTAGGTGAGATCAGTCACCACATGGTCAGCTCTGCTCTGTCTGCTAGTCCAGGGAAGCTGCCTGCTGAGTGTGTGACTGGAGGCTGGGCTAGGAGGCTACAGTTTGGATGTTAGTGTAGTTGTATAACCTACACCTTGAGCCCTTTGTGGTGAAGGGAAATCTTGGGACGGACGCAGTCTGATTCCTGCCTGAGGAGGATTCCTGCCAGCAGACAGCAACCCCTCTGCAGTGACTGAGGAGTCCAGCGTCATCTTCGAACCTGAGGATCATTCATGGAGTTTGTGAGTGCACCATCTTTTAGTTAGTTAATCAGGGAATTTGTTTTGGGGACCCCCTACTCCCTGAACTGTGTCCTCAAGCCAGGGAGTAAGGGTTTGAGGATTTTATAACCCGCTGCATATTACACCTGTGGAGGGATTTACCACCTCCTCCCACTTGTGAGTCCTTTGGGCTGTACTGAACCCAGTCAGCCACACTGCTAAACCACTGCAGAGAAGAATTTTGTGGTTATAGGTCATCAAGGGCCCCAGCAAAGTAGATGTACCAACGGGACACTAATTTTACATTTGCTACATCAAGTCACGTGTATTTTCAGTGTGGGCACCGGTGACCCTAAAAATAGTGTTTCACCCTGTTATGTTGTATTTGTCTCCTGTTTAATACAATTATTGTGTTGAATATATTTTTATGTGTTTGTGTTTATTTCTTGGAAGTCTCCAACTATCTGGCAAGTAAGTGGGGATTACTCTGTAGTTAGAATTTTCCGCCCAAGCTGCCCTGGTGACCCTGCCAGGAAGGAGCGAGGGGGGTGGAGGCACCACCAAATAATTTCATAGGAAAAAAAGAAAGAAGATACACCCTGCTGAGTGGGTGGCGGAATCCAAAAGAACCCAGACCTCTCCATCAAAACCTGTACGCGGATTGGCATTAAAGGAGGTAACCAGGTGGAGAGGGGCGCAACAATATTATGAAAACAACAAGGAGTCTGGTGGCACCTTAAAGACTAACAGATTTATTTGGGCATAAGCTTTCGTGAGTAAAAACCTCACTTCTTCGGATGCATCCGAAGAAGTGAGGTTTTTA
>NW_020664523.1:2039470-2156079 GCF_002925995.2 Terrapene triunguis | reverse complement strand
CTGTGTAGTTGTGGTGGTGGGGCTGTAGGAAAGGGTACTGGACAGTGGGGGAGATCTGTGCATGTTGGAGCTCTAGGGAGTGGTGGTTGTGTGTGGGGTGCTGGGCAGTTGTGGGCCTGAAGGCAGGGGGGCTCTGGGCAGAGGTGGTGGGTGTGCAGGGTGCTGTGCATTTGTGTGTGGGGGGGTGCTGGGTGGCGCTGCATGGACCCTCCCCCAAGGGGAAGGGACACGCTAGCAGCACAGGGCCAGGCGGGCCAGTGTGTATCTGGCGACTGATGGTTTGTAAACAGTGCCCTCACACTGAGTAGAGTGGGGCTGCCCCCGCCATGCCATGCCCCGTTACCCCTGGCCGGCCTCTTGTTCCAGGGACCAGCCTCCCCATGCCAATGTTCCATTGCCCCCATGGGGGCCCACAAATATATTTGGCGCCCGGCCCACAAAAGATTAATTCGGCCCTATTTCTATAATAAGACAATGTTCATGTATCTCTAAAACTAGGGATAGTTACATAAAAGTGCTCATGGTAGCTGGTAAACATCAAATTAAATTAAAACAAGAAATCAAGGGTGATTAAATAATAAATGTACACTCTGATTTCAAGTACATTGTAATTTAAATATCAGTAATAATCAGTACATTCAAAAGTCAGACCTATATTCAGAGCTGTCCCTAGGGGACGGCAAATCGGGGCGACCGCTCCAGGCCCCGCACTTTGGGAGACCCCATGGGCCGGCGCCATTGGCCAGCACCACATGGGCAGCCGGTGAAGCGCTGGCTGGAGGAGGCTACCCTCAGCCCCACCCCTTCCACCTGAGGGAGAGTGCGGAGGGCGGGTGAGCACACCGCGGCAGCACTGCAGCCTCCCCAGCCCCATGGAGCCCAGCGGCAGCGCTGAAGCAGGGCCCTGGGGGGGCGGAGTTACAGAAGTCAAACTCCGCCTATGCACAGCACATAGTGAAGGCCTAACTCGCGCCGTACTTTATGAATGGGCTTGGAAGGACTCGATTTTTTTTTTTTTTTGGTAAATGTCTATTTCATCATATACACTAAAATAGATGAAAAATATTTCAATCAATAACTGCAATTTACAGAGGAAAAGTGAGAAAAAATTTGCTTGAGAAGCTGATTTGTGGATATTTACTTTGTATATTTTGACATGTGATGTTGACAATTTGTGTTTCAATGGTTATAAAAAACTAACTTTTTGAATCTCAACATCGACTGTCATTAAATAATTATTATCTTCCCTTCCCTACATAATTTCCCACACCTATGAAATTTTAAATCAACAAAACTCTAAATTTTTTAAAATAAATTGACATTATCTGTCAACATTATTTTTTTTAAAAAAATCAAATTCTGCCAAGCCTATTTATGACTGATGAATTAGGCTAACTTCTCTCACCCCAGGAAGAACAGACTGGGCTTTGCTAACTGTCAGGATACATCTACATATAGTCTCTGGGTACTTGGCATAGAAGAGCCTGCAGAAGCAACAGAATTCTCAAACTATCTGAACCAACATAAAAATCTTTGCTAAGACGATGTTAAAGTTCCAGGCACATGCCTGGACATTGAGTGCATGTCATCTTTAATCCTGTTAAGAGTTAAAAGAAAAAAAAAACCTTCACTCAAATGCTCCAGGGAACGCAGAGCTGAGTTTGTGCTTCCCAAATACACCAAGATTTTAAGGAGTTGCATTCTACCAGTGACCACCAAAATGAGAATGCATTAGTCATCTTCATACCATAGTAGTTATGCTGCTGAACAATATGCACAGAACACAGATAAGAGTAGCATATATTCCTAATTAGAAGACAATCCAGAATCAAGAATATGCAGAGGTATGAAAGTAAGGATTTAAAAAACAAAACAGATTTTGGCAGGGATATAAACTCTCCTGCTTGTGAGTTTAAGCTGTCCTCTGACTCATGGCTTGGGAAGAAACACCCCCTATGATCAAGGTTATGAACTTATTCCACCACTACTCAGTGCAGGATTCTTACACCTTCCTCTGAAGGATCTGGTGTTGGCTGCTGTCAGAGACAGGACACTCATCTAGATGGGCCCCTGCTCTGATCCAGTCTGGCAATTCCCATGTATCCTAAGCATCCCTACTCCTCTTTAATGGCTAGATCCTGCTAGCCGTGGGTCGACAGGAGCATATTAGCATTATTATTAATCCTGCTACTCACCAGGTAGATTATTTTTCCTCTCTGGCCACTGAACTACACCACAGGTAATTTGATGGGCTACCTCAGCGTGGACACTGCAAATATACCTATGACCTGCTGACCCATATGCTGCCCATGCACCACCTCTGCTGAATTTCACAGGGATACCTGCCTGTGGGAGTGAGTTCACCTGGACTTGATTAGACACATCCATCTGAGCTCCTCACACAGGAATAGCCTATGATGGACTCTGCTGAACCCAGGGCTTGGACACAAAGTTTTCCAGCTTCTCTATCCATGTCTTGCAGAGTTTTTGGCAGAGATATAAACCCTCCTATACAACAGACTCTGTTCATGTCCTCCAAATAGAGGTCAGTGCCAGCCCCATCTCCAGCACATCCTCATTCTACACCCAAACAGCCCCATGGGGCTGGAGGTTGAGCCCCACAGAGCAGCATCTGTGTAGTCTCCCCATGGCCTGCACCTGCCTTTAGAGCAGAACTGAAGTGATCCTGCTGCCTTTAGGACCCTACATGCCCACATCTGGTGCAGCAAGAAGTGGCCCAACATCATCATGCATAAAACGAAGTGTGAACTTAAAGTGCTGCAGCTCTCCTCCTTCAATGTCACCCTGTACACTCCATCAGCATCCAGATTCTCATCATGCACTTGAGCAAATGAAATCAGGGCAAGGAGACGGTACAGAGAAAAATCAGGTATATCTGATCAAGAAGAATCAGACAAAGGCTGGTACAAGTAACTTCAAAACCATTAGCAATGCGGTAAGAGTGGCCTATTCCCAGCATGCAACAGTCCCAACAGGGAGAAATTCTTCTTTAAAATAAATAAATATAATCCAGCCAACAGCGTCCCCTCCGGTCGTGTTTCTTTTGTACCTCACCTGGCCAGTCTAAGTCCATCTGAGCTCCTTTTACACAAAGTAGGGCAGAAAGGGCAGAGTGCCTTCACTCTTGGCCAGTCAGTACCACTTGCCAGGAGCCAGGTACAATGCTGGAGATCCCTTTCTGAGGGGGATGGAGGCATCCATCTGCTGACTTGACCTGGCAACCTGGGCGTGTTATGCTTGTGTAGAGCCCACATCTGAGATATTACGGAAAGGTTGCCAAGGCTCATCCATCCCTCTGACCATTACCCCGTGCTGCCCATCCACGTGGGCACTAATCATACAATATCAGGGTTGGGAGGGACCTCAGGAGGTCATCTAGTCCAACCCCCTTCTCAAACTGTTGTTCTTCGAGATGTGTTGTTCACGTCCATTCTACATTAGGTATGCGCATGCCGCGTGCACGGATGTCGGAAACTTTTTTCCTTAGCGGCTCCCATCGGGTCAGCAGGGGAGCCCGCCAGAGCGGCGCCTCCACGCCAGTGCATATATACCCCTGCCGACCCGACCCTCCTTCAGTTCCTTCTTGCCGGAGACTCCGACAGAGGGGAAGGAGGGTGGGAAGTGTAATGGACGTGAACAACACATCTCGAAGAACAACAGTTACGAGAGGTAGGTAACCGTTTTTCTTCTTCGAGTGCTTGTTCATGTCCATTCCACATTAGGTGATTCACAAGCTTACCATAGGAGGAGGGAAGGAGTCATGGAGCAATTGATTGAAGAACAGCCCTGCCAACCACTGCATCATCTCTGGCTTGCTGGTTGACTGCGTAGTAGGCTGTGAAAGAGTGCACCAATGACCAGGTGGCTGCTTTACAGATTTCCTGGATCGGGACGTGCGCCAGGAAAGCTGTTGAGGACGCCTGTGCCCTTGTTGAATGAGCCGTGATCGTCGGGGCTGGAACCTTGGCAAGCTCGTAGCAAGCGCGGATGCAGTCCGCAATCCACGATGAAATGCGTTGCGCCAAGACCGGAAGCCCTTTCATTCTATCAGCTATGGCGACAAACAACTGCGTCAACTTGCGGAAAGGTTTAGTTCACTCCAAATAGAACACCAGGGCCCTTCGAACATCCAGAGTGTACAGGCTACCGTGACTCGGGTCCGTGTGTGGTTTAGGAAAGAACACTGGCAAACAAATGTCCTGGCCCATATGGAATTGCGAGACTATCTTAGGGAGGAATTTTGGGTGCGATCCGAGTTGCACTTTGTCCCTATAGAAAACTATATAAGGAGGCTCCGAGGTTAGGGCTCGTAACTCGGACACCCTCCTTGCCGATGTAATGGCCACCAGGAATGCCACTTTCCAGGAGAGGTGTTGGAGAGAGCAAGAGGCAAGGGGCTTGAACGGGGGCCCCATAAGCTTGGAAAGGACCAGATTAAGGTTCCAGGGAGGGACTGGCGGGCGTGAGTAGGAGAACACTCTCCCCATGGTGGTGTGGTTCCTCAAAGGACTGGAGTTAGAGAACACAGAGCATCTGGATTCCCCTGGGTGGAACACTGAAATGGCAGCTAGATGCACCCTGATTGAGGAAGGAGCGAGACCCTGATGCTTGAGGTGCAGGAGGTATTCTAGGACGACTGGGATAGTGGCCTGGAATGGCTGTATCTGCTTAGGCTCACACCAGCAGGAAAATCTTTTCCACTTAGCTAGGTAGGCCACCCTAGTGGAAGGTTTCCTACTGCCAAGGAGAATTTGTCGTACTGGAAGAGAGCACTGGCTCTCCATAGCGTTTAGCCAGAGAGCATCCACGCCATGAGGTGCAGAGACTGCAGATCCGGGTGGAGCAGGCGCCCTCTGTCCTGCGTGATGATGTCCCGGTGTAGGAGCAGGGCAATCGAAGTGGCCACTGACAGCTCTAGCAGGGTTGTAAACCAGTGCTGCCGAGGCCAGGCTGGGGCAATCAAAATTATCATTGCCTGGTCCCTGCGAACTTTGAGGAGGACTCTGTGGATGAGCGGGAGCGGAGGAAAGGCGTACTTCAGACTCACGCTCCAAGGGATCACGAAAGCGTCTGCGACCGAGCCTGGACTGTGGTTCTGGAACGAGCAAAACCGCGGACATTGGCTATTGTCCTTGGTGGCAAAGAAGTCCATTTGGGGAAACCCCCACTTCTGGAAGACTGACGGCAAGATGTCCAATCTTATCAACCACTCGTGCATGCGGTACGACCGGCTGAGGCTGTCTGTTAGCTTGTTCCGTTCTCCCAGGAGATATGACACTACAAGATTAATGGAGCGGGCTATACAAAAGTCCCACAGAAGAAGGGCCTCTCGGCAGAGGGGAGAGGAGCGGGCTCCGCCTTGCTTGTTTATATAAAACATGGCGGTGGTGTTGTCTGTCAGAACTGTCATGCTGTGACCTTCCAGAGTAGCGTGAAAGGTTTGGCAGGCTAGACGAACCGCCCTGAGCTCCTTCACATTGATGTGGAGCGACATCTCGGCCTCAGACCACAAGCTCTGCATCCTTAGGTCCCCTAAGTGAGCTCCCCAGCCGAGGTCTGACGCGTCTGTCACCAGCGTCAGAGCAGGCTGCGGTGCGGCGAAGGGGATACCCTCGCATACTACCGGCCGATTCAGCCACCAGCGCAGGGAGTCCAACACCTGGGCCGGGACCATCACAATAAGGTCTAGGGGATCTCTGCCCGGGCAATACGATCGGGCAAGCCACGCTTGTAAAGTCCTGAGCCGCAGTCGAGCATATTTGACTACGTGGGTGCACACTGCCTATGTGCCCTAGGAGCTGGAGGCAGCATCTGGCTGTGGTAGTGGGGAACCTTAGCATCGAGTCTATGACCCGCTGGATGGCCAGGAACCTGGATTCCAGAAGGCTCGCTCGCGCCTGCACCGAGTCCAGCACTGCCCCGATGAACTCCAGCCCTTGGGTTGGTATCAGGGTAGACTTGGGCAAGTTGACTAGAAGGCCCAGCTTGCGGAATGCATCTAGGGCCACCATCACATGGGAGCAGACCTCCTCTTCGGACCAATCCGCGAGGAGCCAATCGTCTAGGTATGGGTATACCCGTATTCTCCTCTTTCCCAGGAAGGCTGCAAATACTGACATGCACTTTGTGAAGATGTGCGGGGCTGCCGCCAGGCCGAACAGGAGGACCGGAAACTGGTAATGGTGCTGGTCTATGGCGAATCGTAGGAACTGCCGGTGAGCGGGATGAATAGCGATGTGAAAGTACGCATCTTTCATATCGAGGGCAGCATACCAATCCCCGGATCCAGGGACGGGATAATAGTGCCTAGGGAGACCATATGGAAGCGGACCTTGACTAAGAACTTGTTGAGCCCATGAAGGTCTAAAATGGGCCGAAGGCCCCGCCTTTGCCTTTGGGATGAGAAAGGCAGGAGTAAAACCCCTTTCCCCTTAGTTCCCGAGGGACTTCCTCCATCACCCCCGCCTCTAGGAGCAACTGTACCTCCTGCATAAGGAGTTGCTCGTGAGAAGGGTCCCTGAAGAGGGACAGGGAAGGGGGCTGGGTAGGAGGGAAGGAGGAGAACTGCAGCGTGTAACCCACTTGTACCGTGCGTAAGACCCAACAGTCCGACGTTATACGGGACCACGCCTGGTAGAAGTGGGACAAGCGGTCCGAGAAAGGTGGGGAAGGATCCGGGAGCTGGGTTGGTACGCTGTCCTTGAGCGCACATTCAAAACCAGGCTGGGGCTTGCCCTGGCCCTGGCCTTGACTAGGCATGTTATTCCACCTGTGCCTGCTGTCTCTGCCCCTCCTGTGGTAAGGCTCCTGCCTAGGGCAGGGCTGGTGCTGTTGTTGCGACGGTTGGGGCTTGAATGGCTTCCTCTGAGTCGCCGGGATGTGCATGCCTAACGACTTGAGGGTTGCCCGAGAGTCTTTAAGGCTATGCAGCCTGGCATCTGTCGGGTCAGAAAAGAGGCCAGACCCTTCGAAGGGGAGGTCCTGGATGGTGTTCTGGACCTCTGGCGGAAGTCCTGAAGCCACACCGAACGCCTCATCACCACACCTGAGGCGATTGTTCTGGCTGCTATGTCTGCCGAGTCCAGAGAGGCCTGTAAAGAGGTCTTGACGATTGCCTTTCTCTCTTCTACGAGGGCCGTGAACTCAGGCTGAGAGCCCTGGGGCAATGAGTCTTTAAATTTGGAAACTGCTGCCCAGGAATTAAAATTGTGCTTGTTTAGGATCGCCTGCTGGTTCGCAATCCATAATTGGAGGCCCCCAGAGGAGCAGACCTTCCTGCCAAAGAGGTCCAAACATTTAGCCTCCTTGGCCTTGGGGGCCGGGGCTTGCTGGCCATGATGCTCCCGTTCATTCATGGCTGAGATGACCAGCGAACAAGGGGTTGGATGAGAAAAAAGGAAGTCTTATCCCTTGGACGGGGCGAAGTACTTCCTCTCCACCCTCCTTGCTGTCGGTGCGCTGGAGGCTGGGGTTTGCCAGACCGTCTTGTAGTTAGACTGGATGGTTTTTATGAGCGGGAGCACAATTCTGGAGGGACCTTCAGGGCTTAGTATGTCCACCATAGGATCCTCCTGCTGCACCATTTCCTCCGCCTGTAGGCCCAAATTTTGGGCGACCCTGGGGAGCAGCTCCTGATATGCCCTGTGGTCGATCAGGGGAGGCCACAGCCTCGTCTGGGGACGATGAGGAGGTGAGGGCCTGTTGTGCCTCCTCCATCTGTTCTTCCTGCCCTTCGTCATATGTCGGGGGCACATCCGAGCCCTGCCTGGTAGATTGTCCCTGGAATGGCCCTGGGCTCGGTGCCGCTTCCGCGCGCCGGTGTTCCGGAGAAGTATCTGGCGGCCTGGATACCGTAGCCTCCTTGGGTGTGGAGGGGTGTCTGCATGGGGACTGGGACCGGTGCACCAAATAGTTGGACCTCGAAGCTCTGGAGGAGGTCCCCTGATGATGATGATGATGATAGGCCCAGGGTGTCCAAAAGGGCCATTGTCCCGGCGGTCCCCATTGGGGATGCCACTCGGTCTGGGGCTCCCTGCTAGCCGGTGCCTTGTGGGCATAGCTGGAGCGGCCTCAGTCGACCTCGGATTCTGAGGATGCCAATCTCGAAGGCCAAGGCGGTGCCATGGCACGGTGCCATCGAGGGGCTGGAGAGCAGCTTCTCCCCAACCGGGACCGGGATCGGTACCGATGCTCTCAGGACCGGGATTGCTGCCTTCTACCCGGGGCTGGGGATTGTGGCCTTATGTCCCCTTGGTACCGGCTTAGTGTTAGTGCCAGGGAGCGGTGCACCGGGGGAGCCAATGCCGTGTGCTGGCTCGGTTCCGGTGCCATCGAGTCCCGCTGAGTCAAAGGTAGCTGGGAGTCCACGGAGGCTGAGCTCAACCAGGACTGGTGCCGGGGGAGTGACCTCAAGTGGCGCACCATTGCCGGCTTGCCCCTGGACGGCAGCCTTGGTGATGGTGCCGGAGGCTGCTCCTTGCCAGGGCAGGGGCTTGCTGCCGACAGCTCGATGAGATCTTTTGCCGCCTCAAAGGTGCCTGGCGTGGAGGGTTGTTCTAAGATGTCCTCCAGCCCTTCTTCTGCACTCAACCCACTTAGCCCGGGGCTCGACGGGCCCTGCGGCTCTGGAGCCACCAGTGCTGGTGCATGTCCTGGGGTCGCACTGCCCCTCTGAGTGCTCGGTCCCTTGGGAGGTGCCGCCTTCTTATGTGGGGAGCACCCTCTATCGCCTTTCGGCTGCCCCTTCGACCGTACTGGAGAGGTCGAGCGATGGCTGGATTTGTCCTGTTGTTTCAGTGCCGCATGCTTGCGGTGCCCCACCGGTGCTGGATCACTGATTGATGCCAGGGCACTCCGCACCGAGGATGCCGGCACCGAAGCCGGCTGGTCCGAGGCCACAGGTTGCAGCGCGGCCTCCATGAGCAACTGCTTGAGGCGAAAGTCTCTCGCTTTTTAGTTCTTGGCTTAAAGGCCTTACAGATCTTACAGCGCTCAGTCTGGTGCACTTCCCCCAAACAACGGAGACACAAGTTGTGGGGATCATTATGGGCATGGGCTTGCGGCACGTTGCACAAGCCTTAAACCCTTGGGCCTGCAGCATGCCCCACAGCCCAGGGCTGGTGCTGGAAACAACTTCCAGACACCTAAAACAAAGGAAGCTTAACTATCTACTATTAAGACGTGCTCACTACTGATAACTATTAAGTACAGATAACTGCTAACTACTGATATGCTAAGGGATCACTCGCAAGCCAGAGAAGAGTTGTTCCAAAGCCGCTACAGACGGTAAGAAGGAACTGAAGGGGGGTCGGGTCGGCAGGGGTATATATACACCAGCGTGGAGGCGCTGCTCTGGCGGGCTCCCCTGCTGACCCAACAGGAGCCACTAAGGGAAAAAGTTTCTGACGTCCGTGCACGCAGCGTGCACACACCTAATGTGGAATGGACGTGAACAAGCACTCGAAGAAGAACCAGATATCTGTTGGAAAAGTAATATGGCAAAACAGAAAATGTCTGATCATGAAATCATAGAATATCAGGATTGGAAGGGACCTCAGGAGGTCATCTAGTCCAACCCCCTGCTCACAGCAGGACTAATCCACAGTTAGATTTTTGCCCCAAATCTCTAAATGGCCCCCTCAAGGATTGAACTCACAACCCTGGGTTTAGCAGGCCAATGCTCAAACCACTGAGCTATCCCCACCCCCGGTCTTGAACACATGGTCTAGATGAATTACTATAAAATGGGTGAACAACTGCTTGAAAGATTGTACTCAAAAAGTAATCATTAATGGTTTGCTGTCAAACTGGGAGGACTTACCTAGTAGGATCCTACAGGGGTCTGTACTGGGTCAGATACTATTCAACATTTTCATTAATGACTTGGATAATGGAGTGGAGATTATACTTTATAAAGTTTGTGAACGACATCAAGCAGGGAGGGTTTGCAAGCATTTTGGAGGGCAGAATTAGAATTCAAAACAACCATGATAAATTGGAGAATTGGTCTGAAATCAACAAGATGAAATTCAATAAAGACAAGTGCAAAGTACTACAGTTAGGAAGGAAAAAAAACCCAAATGCTTAAATACAAAATGGGGAATAACTGTCTAGGTGGTAGTACTGCAGAAATACATCAGGGGAGTTATAGTGGATCACAAATTGAATATGAGTCAACAATGTGATGCTCTTGTGAAAAAGACTAATGTTCTGGGGTATCTTAACAGGAGTGCTGTATTTAAGACCTAGAAGATAATGTCCTGCTCTACTCGCCACTGGTGAAGCCTCAGCTGGAGTACCATGTCCAGTTCTGGCTGCCACACTTTAAGAAAGATGTGGACAAACTGGAGAGAGTCCAAAGGAGAGCAACAAAAAGGTTAAAAAAAAACCTGTGCATGTTTCGTCTTGTGAGAAGAAAACTGTGGGGGGACCTCATAGTCTTCAGACATGTTAAGGGCAAAATGGGAGATTTAGGTTAGATATTAGGAAAAATTTCCAACTTTAGCTGGACTGAAGAATATTCCACAAAGTATGTCTGTGCAGGCTGTCAAATGCCTTTGGAAAAATCCATGAAATTGATAAGGGGAGCTGCCATTCTACATGTTCTTCATGCTCTACAGCCAAAATGCTTCTGAAATAAATGTAGTCAAACTTTACTAATTCTGGGTCACTGAGAACGAAAATGATGCTTAAAATTGTTGATTGGCTCTAGTTTTCAAGATATGCTATTGGGTCAGTATATACGACCCTTGACTTGGGAATGGCGGAGGATAAGTGAGTTATAAAGGGAAGCGATCTCAATTTAAACCAGAAATGACTAAAATACATCTTTGACTGGATCTATGAATAAATCTATGACTGGGTTTGGACAGTACTTGTTTTTTAGGCAAAACAATGAATGATGCAATCTGAAGCTGGTATTGCATCATACATGATATGAATTGCATCATGTTATTCCTAGAAGTCATGGATGATGCAATCATAACGAAGCTTACATCACTCTGCTGAACAAATTGCCCTATATCAGCTCTAGAAATCATAGTGTCGTGCTCTCTTATTTGTCAGTGTTTGATTTTGCAAAGGGACACATTTCTGTTTAGCCAAAGTGAGCAGAGATGCCTCGTACTTGTGTGAACAGTGCAGATATCTTCTGCTATGTTTGTGGTGAAGTGACTTTTGCATCACAAAAGCGCAGTATAACCACTATGGTTGAGAAAGCCTATCACCTTTATTTTGGCTGCAAAATTGGAGATCAGGACAAGAGGTGGGCCCCACACATATGCTGCAACACTTGTGCAACAAATCTTCACCAGTGGTTGAACAGGAAAAGGAAATCTATGCCTTTTGCAGTGCCAAGGATTTGGAGAGAGCCAACAGATCATACCAGCAATTGTTACTTCTGCATGGTGCCTCCAGTTGGGAAAGGTGTGTCAAAGAAGAAAAAGTGGACTGTGCATTATCCAAACATTCCATCAGCTATACGCCCAGTACCCCACGGAGAAGGACTGCCGGTTCCTGATGCACCAGAATCATTCTCACTTGAGTCAGACGAGGAAGAGGAAGAGGATGAAACTTCTGATCCTAAACCATCAATGTCACAGGACCCACATTTTCTCCCATCCTCCTCCTCTGAACCACACCTCATAACACAAGGTGAACTGAATGACCTTGTCAGGGATTTGGAACTACCCAAGAGTAAGGCAGAGCTGTTGGGCTCCAGACTACAGCAGTGGAATCTCCTGGCAGGTGATGTTAGGGTTTCCATGTTCCGTGACCGTCAAAAGGATCTTGTCCCATTCTTCTTCATGGAAGGTGATCTTGTAGCCTGCAACAACATCGATGGTGTGATGGCAGCCCTCCACATCGTTCACGATCCAGATGAGTGGAGACTGTTCATTGATTCATCGAAGACGAGTCTTAAAGCTGTTTTACTGCATAATGGCAATGTTTTGCCGTCAATTCCAGTTGGTCATGCAGTCCATATGAAGGAAACCTATGACAACATGAAACAACTTTTGAGGTGCATAAACTATGACCAACATCAGTGGCAGCTCTGTGGTGATTTGAAGGTTGTTGCTCTCTTGCTTGGTCTGCAGACTGGATACACAAAGTACTGCTGTTTTCTCTGCAAATGGGATAGTCGTGCAAGAGATTCCCACTACATCAAGAAAGATTGGCCACTCCGACAGTCATTGGAGCCTGTCCTGGAGTCCTGGAGGAAAAGTGTTCAGCATCCACCACTTGTTGAATCAAGGAAGATTTTGTTACCACCCTTACACATCAAGCTGGGTCTGATGAAGAACTTTGTCAAGGCCATTGACAAAACACAAGCAGCTTTCAAGTACCTCCGTGGAAAATTTCCAAGGTTAAGTGAAGCTAAGATAAAGGAAGGGGTCTTTGTTGGTCCTCAGATTCGTGAGCTTCTTCGAGATGATGCATTTGACCATGCACTGCGTGGCAAGGAAAAGACGGCATGGAAAGCCTTCCAGTTAGTGGCAATAAATTTTCTCGGAAACAACAAGGCAGACAACTACAGGTTGTTGGTGGAAAACCTCCTCAAGGCATACAAAAGCCTTGCTTGCAACATGTCACTAAAGATACATTTTTTGCACTCTCACCTAGATTTTTTTCCACCGAACTGCGGAGCAGTGAGCGACGAGCACAGCGAGCGATTTCACCAGGACATTGCAACAATGGAGAAACGCTATCAGGGCAAATGGAGCCCATCAATGCTTGCAGACTATTGCTGGACAGTGACAAGAGATGCTCCATTTAATGAATACAAGAGACAAACCAAGAAGCCCCGAGTAGACACTGAATAGGACTAAACTATGTACAGAATAGTTTTTTGCCTTTTGTTTCATAATAAATTTTATTTATATAACCCTTTTGCTGATTTTTAAAGTGTTACATAAACAGGACAGGTGAAATATTATCATGTAAAGCAACCATAAACACATGAAAAGACCTAGGTTTACAATTTATGATTAAAACTCTACTATCTACACAATATACATAGTCATAAAATGTAAAAACTTAAATATCTTAGAAACAGTAGCCAATCAGTTGTTTTAATTGTCATATTTGAATTCAGCACATCAAAATACATAATAAATAGCACATTTTATCTCTGAAGCAGACGACTTCTCAAAAATTGTAGACCAGTGTTATGAGCCTTAGTGTGAATACGTGATCTACACAGGATCTCTTGGGCCGAATCAAGACCATCTCTGCAGTTGTTTGACATTGCCATAGACTGGATAATGAAGAAGCATATTAGCAAAACACACACTGGTATAGCATGGGTAGATGGCAAATGCCTAGAAGACCTAGACTTTGCTGACAACAAAAATGATTAGGGGTATGAAACAGCTGCCGTATGAGGAGAGATTAATAAGACTGGTACTTTTCAACTTGGAAAAGAGGCGACTAAGGGGGGATATGATAGAGGACTATAAAATCATGACTGGTATGGAGAAAGTAAATAAGGAAGTGTTATTTACTGCTTCTCATAACACAAGAACTAGGGCCACCGAATGAAATTAATAGGCAGCAGGTTTAAAACAAACAAAAAGTAGTATTTTTTTTCACGACACACAGTCAACCCGTGGAACTTCTTGCCAGAGGATGTTGTGAAGGCCAAGACTATAACAGGGTTCAAAAAAGAACTAGATAAATTCATGGAGGATAGGTCCATCAATGGCTATTAGCCAGGATGGGCAGGAATGGTGTCCCTAGCCTGTGTTTGCCAGAAGCTGAGAATGAGCGACAGGGGATGGATCACTTGATGATTACCTGTTCTGTTCATTCCCTCTGGGCACTTGGCACTGGCCACTGTCAGAAGACAGGATATTGGGCAAAATGGACCTTTGGTCTGACCCAGTATGGCTATTCTTATGTTCTTATGGGCGGCGCCCCTGAAAAGTTACAAACAAAGACAGACAGACAACCTGGCAAAAACAGTAAGCCAAGCAGAACTCAAAATTAGTTACGCTAAACAGACATCCTTGAAAACCCAGATGTCAAGCAGTAACATCACATCAGAAGGCAAAAACCCCCAAGAAAGTAGATTAGTTCACCTACCTAGGCAGCATCATATCGGCCAGAGACCTCAAGAGGGAGGTGACTTCAAGGATAGGAAAGGCATCCACAACATTTAGTAAACTTAATAATGTATGGACATCAAAGATATATAGCACCAGAACAAAACTAAGAATTTTCAATTCAGACGTAATCTCAGTGCTAACATATGGGTGCAAGAGCTGGAGATCTATCAAAGTGTTAAGACAGAAAACTAGATGCCTTTGAAAGTAAATGCCTACAAAAGATTCTGGGCACTGGTTGGAAAGACTTCATTATCAATGGAGAGAGATGAGAAATCACCAACCAGCATCTCATTTCCACCAGAATCAGAAGAAAGCACTGGACATATTTGGGGCATGTACTTCAGATGCCAACACACAGACTCCCACATGAAGCTATCAAGTGGAAACCAACTGGTGTGAGGAAACAAGGGCGCCGAAGAGAAACTTTAAGGAGTACTCTTAGCAGGGGGAGCAGAACAGTTGATCTCAACACCATAGAGAAGAGAGAAGCAGCAGCAAATGACAGAGAGGAATAGAAATATCTAGTTTCTGCCCTGTGCACCAACACTGGCATGAGAAGGATGTAATGTAATTGTTAGATATGACAGTCCTGTCCAAAGGACCAATTTTACCCCCTTCCTTACAGTAAAGCATAGCAGGAAAAGCACATGCTGTCCTGGCTGTGCCATTGGGAGCTGGAATGAATAAGTTACTTAACTTACAGTGACTGGACATTCTTTGAGATGTGCAGTCCTTATTTATATTCCATTGTGGGTACGTATGGTCTCTATGTGCCCAGAGTCAGAAAATTCTTGAAAGTAGTGACTGTTGGTCCATGCATGTGCCCTCGCTCTCCTCATGCCTCCAATTGAGGAGATAAAGGACGGGGTGGACCAATCACCTCTCCAGTTCCTTCTCTACAGCAAATCCAAGAATAATCCGAAGCAGAGGAGAAAGGAGGGTGAGTAGTGGAATACAGATACGGATCACACATCTCAAACAACCTCCACTTACTATAAGATAAGTAACTTCTTCGTTGAGTGCTGGTCCCTATGCATATTCCACAGTGGGTTACTGACTAGCAGAACTCAGGTAGGAAGAGGGTGTGAAGATGCAGGTGGCAGAGCCATTTGGACTACCACTGTCCCAAAGGATGCATCAGCAGAGGAGCTGCTTTTCATATGTCAAATAGAGGTACTTCTTGAAGTGATGCCATTGAGATCGCTTGTGCTCTTGTAGAAGGAGCCCTCTCACCATGAGGGGGAGGAAGATGATAGAGTAAGACACAGCAGAAGATCCATTTAGAGATCCTCTGAAAGGATATAGCTTGACCTCAGACTCATTCTGCTACAGTGAAAAACAGTCTGGGTTATTTTCTGACTGGCTTTGTTCTTTGCAGGTAAAAGGCTAAAGCTCATCCAGGGAATGAAGTCTCCTCTCTTCTTTAGATGCATGTGGCTTCAAAAACACCCAGAAACAAACAAACAAACAAAACAAAAAACCATCAAACACAGGTAAGTGGATTGACTGACTCAGGTGAAACTCTAAAACGTCTTTGGTGGGGAACTTAGGATGTAAACGTAATGAGGCTCTGTCTTTATGCAACATGGGGTAAGGCAGACCCGCCATCAGTGCTCCAAGCTCACCTACCCTTCTGGCTGAGGTGATGGCCACAAAGAATGCAACTTTCACAGATAGGAGAGAGACAGAAAATGTAGCTAGTGGTTTGCAGGGAGGTTTAGGGAGTATCAAAAGAACAAGGTTTAAGTCCCACTGAGGAGTATGTTTCTTTACTGGCAAAAAGATTCTGGAAAGGACTAATCAGAACCTGCTAGTCGGTGGGTGAGCAAAAATTGAATATCCACGTAAAGATGGGTGGTACACACTGATAGCTGCCAGGTGTTCCCATACAAACTTGATGAAGATACCAGCCATTTTTAGAGAGAGAAAATACCCTTATTTTGGACTATATAAGGACTTATGGTTAAAAATAAGGGCTTCATCAAAGGGCAGATCCTCCATGGTGTTCTGGACCTCCCTGGGAAACCCTAAAGCATGAAGCCATGATTCAAAGGCGCAGCACAATGGCTGTTGCCATTGACCTTGATGATGTATCTGCTTCATCTATTCCTGATTGAAGCACAGTTCGGGCAACCAACTTCCCTTCCTCAATGAGAGAATGGAACTGAGACCTATCTTATTGAGGAAGCTTGTTAATGAAGTCTGTGAACTTGGAATATTTAGCAAACAGCGTTTGGTAATTGGCTATTCTGAACTGAAGGCTAATAGATGTGAAGACTTTCCTTCCAAACAAATCTAGGCATTTACCTTCCTTATCAACCAGAGTAGCTCTAGGATGTTGCTATCTAGATCTCTTCATGGCAGCCTGGACAACTCGGGAATTAGGTGCAGGATGAGAAAAAAATAAATCCCACCCCTTGGCTGGGACAAAATAGTGTTTCTCGGCCCTCTTAGCGGTAGGGGCAGTCTGCTGGGGTATGCCAGACTGCTCTAGCTGGCTCCACTATGGCTTCATTAACAGAAAGTACTGTTCACCTGAATCCCAAAAGGTGTAAGATGTCCAAGAGGTTATGCTGTGGATCCTGGACTTCCTCTAGGGAGATCTATAACTCCGCTTTAACCCTAAACAACAGTTCCTGGAACTGCTTATGGTCATCTGGTGAGGGATGGGGATATCGGAGTGACAGCTTCATCCAGAGATGAGGACAGTCTTGTTACCACCGGTGGAACCACCAAATCCAGCTAGTGGTAATCTTCTTCCACAGGGTCAGTAGAAAGCTTTCGTTGTCATCCCGCAGGGGAAGGGTGGACAGATTTGTTCCGACCCTGTAAAGGGGGGGTATGGGTCCTATGGTCCCCGCTATGGGCAATAAGAAGGGTCAAAGGGGGGTTGTGCAGATCCCCATGGCATGAGTACCGTCAGTTCTGAGGCAGGTGCTGAAGTAGAGATTTTATGAAAGCTTATAATGTTCTGAACCTGATGGTCATTAGGAGATCCGTTTACAGGTTACTGCTGTGAATGTATTCATGTACAACATTGTAATTGTAGTGCAACTACAACATTATCTGACCACAGGGGGTGAAGTAATCAGGCAGGGAGGGGCACCTCCCAAGCTAGTTGTTTACAGAAAAGCAACTTAAAATACCCATCCATTGTCCAACCAGGCAGGGATTTCCCTACTCCCCCCCTGAATTTCCCCAACACCCCCCGCCCCCAGTAGTCAACTAGTTACATGCAGTGTTGCCAATTTAGTCATTGGTTGGAAATTTGAATTGAAACTGAAACATTAATACAAACTTTAAAAGCATATCCAGTGTATGATAAAATACTTGTACCTGAAAACGTATAATAGGTTTGAAAAGTATGAACAAAGACCAGCTTCCTCACACCGCTGTTTTTTCTAACGTCAGCGCATTTATTTCGGCAATGTTGGCCAACCTTATAATTTCAAATGATGATTTGTAAGCAAGGTCTCAACGAGCTCTCCCCTGACAGCTAGTGATGAGCCTGGGGAGGGAGGAAAGCTTAAGGACCAGACTGTATTTACATGAACTCACCTACTCTGCCTAGTATCCAGCAGACAGAGCTGTATTGCCCAAGAGACCAATTTTGGCTGCTGTTTGGAGTTTCTGTACTAAACATTTTTATTATATTATAATTAATTTTTACATAAGAACGGCTATATTGGGTCAGACCAATGGTCCATCTAGCCCAGTACTCTGTCTTCCGACTGTGGCCAATGCCAGGTGCTTCAAAGGGAATTAACAGAACAGGGCAATTATTGAGTGATCCATCCCCCGTCATCCACTCCCAGCTTCTGGCAAACAGAGGCTCTTAGATCATGGAGTTGCATCCCTGCCCATCCTGGCTAATAGTCTTACCCCTCATCGGTCCTCACCCTCCTCCCCTGTATTTTTGAACACGCCCCCTCCCCTAATTTCAATTCCTGGGGAAAACACGGCAACCAGGAGGACACAATGGTGGACCATTACAATTAATGGAAAGACACTGAAACTGAAAAAGAAAACCCCAGTCCTGGAAAGGAGGGAGTTCCTCCCCATTCTGAACAACCAGGAGTCAACATTCTAGGAGATAGAAGGGAAAAAGGAGAGAAAAAACCTTTAAAAAACATCCAGAAACTGAGGGCCAGCAGCTAAGCAGGGTGCTGTCTGTGAAACACTGGATCCCCTCTAGGACAGAGGAAACTGAGCTAAGGCAATAGATAACTTGTATTAGAAAAGGGAGTGCAAAACCTGAAATCGATTTGTGTCTTTATGTTTATTTTCTGTGTAACTTGAATGTGTTTGCTTTTCCTTACTATTTCATCTCTGAATTTGTAATTTTTCTATTAAGTAAACTTTTTGTTGATTTTCACACCAAGCAGGTCTCTGTTGTGTAAACCGTGTGGAGCATCTGTGCAAAGTGAACTGATGACTGAGGGCAGGTTTCAGTTCTTTGAGGGGGATGAACCATAGGGGAAAATTTCAAGTGTCAGGTAGTTAAGAACTCGGGGAGATGGATTTGAGAGGACTCGGGATCAGAAGGAATTGTTGAGAAAGAAGGGAGGGACCATATGCTTGTAGGCTGGCTACTGGTGTCAGTGCACTGAACCATAGCACCAGAATATTAAGATGCCCAAAGTTACAAAGAAAGGGATGACAAAACCCCTTATTGCTCTGCAATCCCCAAAATGTCACAAATACATAGGGACCAGCACTTGAAGAAGAAGGCGGCTCTCCACTGACAGAGCCAAGAGAATTTCTGAGCACCATGGCCTGAGCTATTGCTCCCACTGCATTGGTGGATTGCCAGTTGAGCTCACAAACACCAGGAACAATATCCATTTCTCTTTTAGTACCAGCAAGTTCCAACAGCTGAGCTAGACCCAATGATCCATCTAGCCCAGTATCCTGTCTCCAGCAGTGACTAGTACCAGAGCTTCAGGGGTAGTGCACAGATCAGGGCAATTCTGGAGAGATCCATCCCTGTTTTCCCCTCCTGACTTCTGGCAATCAAAGGTTTAGGGTCGCCCTGAAAATAAAGTTACATCCCTGAACTAAGAACCATTTATGGACCTATTCTCCATGAACTTATCTAGTTCTTTTTTGAACCCAGTTATACTTTTGGCCATCACAAAGTCCCACTGCAATAAGTTCCACAGGTTAACTGAGCGTTGTATAAAAAAGTACAGTAACTCCTCACTTAACATTGTAGTTATGTTCCTGAAAAATGCAACTTTAAGCGAAACCATGTTAAGTGAATCCAATTTCCCCATAAGAATTAATGTAAATGAGGGGGTTAGGTTCCAGGGAAATTTTTTTCATCAGACAAAAGACTATATATATATATATATACACACCCACACACACACACACAGTATAAGTTTTAAACAATTTAATACTGGTACACAGTGATGATGATTGTGAAGCTTGGTTGAGGTGGAGGAGTCAGAGGGTGGGATCTTTCCCTTACTGCTAAATGATGAACTAGCAATTGGCTATGCCCTCAAGGGTTAACTCTCTCACTCTACAAGGCAGCAAGAATGGAGGGAGATATGCGCATTTCCCCTTTAAGTACACTGCCTTGTTAATTAGATCAGCTTGCTGAGACCGCAGCTGCTGCAAGCTCCCTCCGTCCTGAGCCCTGGTGTGTCCCCCCTGCTCTATGGAAGATGGGGTAAGCGGGGGGGAGGGGGACACCCTGACATTAGCCCCCCTTCTTTCCTCCCTCCCCCCCGCACAGCAAGCAGGAGTCTCGGTGAGCAGCTCCAAGGCAGAGGGCAGGAGCAGCACGTGGCAGTGGGGGGAGGGACAGCTGCAACTGCTAGCCTGCACAGGGAACTTAGGGGGGCGGGGAGCTGATGGGGGGCTGCCTGTCCACCCTGGTTTCAAGCCCCCCCCAGCTAGCTGCAACAGGCTGCTCTTCCTGCAAGCAGTAGACAAAGCAGGCGGCTACCAAACGACGTTAGAAGGGAGAATTACACAACTTTAAACGAGCATGTTCCCTAATTGATCAGCAACGTAACAACACTAACCAGGACGACTTTAAGTGAGGAGCTACTGTATGTCCTTGTGTTTGTATTAAACCTCTGTCTATTACTGCAATGGATGACCCCTGGTTTTTGTATTGTAAGAAAGGATAAATAACACTTCTGTATTCATGATTTTATAGATCTCTATCATATCTCCCCTTAATCATCTCTTTTCTATGGGCTTGTCACACTTAAAATACTACAGAGGCACTGCTGTGCTGCTGCAGCACTTCAGTGTAGACACCACCTATGCTGACAGGAGGGGGTCTCCCATTGGTGTAGGTAATCGGTCAATGAAAGAACACTTCCATCAACCTAGCGCGGTCTACACAGGGACTTAGTCGGCTTAACAACGCCAATCAGGGGTGTGGATTTTTCACCAGCCCCCCAACAGACATAGTTAAACTGACCTAATTTTCTAGTGTAGACCAGGCCTTAGCTAAAAAGCCCTAATCTTTCTAGTCTCTCCTCTTATGGAAGCCATTCCATACCCTTGAGGATAGAGCTAGGCTGTTCTCAGTGGTGGCAGATGACAGAACAAGAAGCAATGGTCTCAAGTTGCAGTAGGGGAGGTCTAGGTTGGATATTAGGAAAAACTATTTCACTAGGAAGGTGATGAAGCACTGGAATGGGTTACCTAGGGAGGTGGTGGAATCTCCTGCCTTAGAGGTTTTTAAGGCCCAGCTTGACAAAGCCCTGGCTGGGATGATTTAGTTGGGGTTGGTTCTGCTTTGAGCAGAGGGTTGGACTAGATGACCTCCTGAGGTCTCTTCCTATGATTCTATGATCTTTGTTGCCCTACGCTGAATCTTTTCCATTTCCACTATGCCCCATCTCAAAAAGGGTAACCATGGATTTATACTGTAGCATTATGATATTTTTCTGTCTTATTTTCTTTCCCTTTCCTAATAGTTCCTACCATTCAGTTAGCCTTTTTGACCACTGCTTAACACTGAGCTGAAGTTTTCAGAGAATTATCCATGATGACTTCAAGATCTCTTTCTTAAGTGGTAACAGCTCACTTAGAACCCATATGTGTAGTTGTGATTATGTTTTCCAATGTGCTTTACGTTGCACTTATCAATATTGAATTTCATCTGCTGTTTTGTTGCCCAGTCACTCAGTTTTTGAGATCCCCCTGTATTTTTTGCAGTCAGCTTTGCACTTAACTATCTTGAATAATTTTGTATCATCTGTAACCTTTGACACTTCGTTCATTCCCCGTTCCAGATCATTAAGGAATACAGATCCTTGGGGACCCCGCTATTTACCTCTCTCCATTGTGAAAACTGACTATTTATTCCCACTCTTTGTTTCCTATCTTTTGACCATGAGAATACCTTCCCTCTTATCCCATGACTACTTAGGGTACGTCTACAGTACGAAATTAATTCGAACTTATTCTATTTGAATTTTCGGAAGCAATTTTATACATTCGGTGTTGTGTGTCCCCACTAAAGCGCGTGAATTCGGCAGAGTGTGTCCACAGTACCGAGGCTAGCATCGAATGTCGGAGCGGTGCAATCCCACAGTTCCCACAGTCCCCGACGCCCATCGGAATTGTGGGTTAAGCTCCCAGTGCACGATGGGGCAAAAACATTCTCACGGGTGTTTCTGGGTATGTGCCGTCACTCGCTCCTCCCTCCGTGAAAGCTACAGCAGATGCCATACTGCCAGCAGACGGTGCAGTATGGTGCACCGCCTGTCTCCTGGTACTATGAATCCATCCTCTCATCTTTTTATCTACTCTTTTATCTAACCATTTCCCGCCTTTTTTCGGCTACCATGAACCGAGCAGCACAGCTTCTGCCACAAACTCTGCTCTCCCACTCTTGCATCACTAGCTAATTTTTCCATGTTGTCTGTCCTGGGCTCGCGTGCAAGCTACAGAATGCAACAATTCCCCACTGTTTTTCGGCCATCGTGAACTGAGCCGCACAGCTTCCGCCACTTTTTCCATGTTGTCTGTCCTGGGCTCCCGTGGAAGCTACAGACGGCAACAATTCCCCGCCGTTTTTCGGCCATCGTGAACTGAGCCACACAGCTTCTGCCGCAAACTCTGCTCTCCCGCTCTTGCAGCTCTCGCAAGCTTTCCGACTCCGTGAAAGCTACAGAAGACAACCATTTACCGCCTTTTATCAGCCATCTTGAACCGAACAGCTCTCCTACGTTTCGCGCCCTTTTCCCAAGATTACCCGTTCAGGCGCCATAGCACGGCAAGCATGGAGCCCGCTTAGATCCCCGCTGCAGTTTTGACCATTGTAAATACCTTGCGCATTATCCAGCAGTATGTGCAGTACCTGCAAAACCGGGCGAGGAAGCGACGACAGTGCGACTACTATACTGATGAGGACATGGATACAGACGTTCCTAGAAGCACGGTATGTGGCGATTGGGAGATCATGGTGGCATTGGGCCAGGTTCATGCCGTGGAACGCCGATTCTGGGCCCGGGAAACAAGCACAGTCTGGTGGGACCGCATAGTGTTGCAGTTCTGGGATGATTCCCAGTCGCTGCGAAACTTTCGTATGTGTAGGGCCACTTTCATGGAACTTTGTGACTTGCTGTCCCCTGCCCTGAAGCACAAAGACACCAAAATGAGAGCAGCCCTCACAGTTGAGAAGCGAGTGGCCATAGCACTGTGGAAGCTTGCAACGCCTGACAGCTAATTGCTGCTTGTTGTGTGCTCCACAATATCTGTGAGAGTAAGGGGAAGACGTGTATGGCAGGGTGGGAGGTTGAGGCAACTCGCCTGGCGGCCAATTTCGCACAACCAGACAACAGGGCGATTAGAAGAGCGCAGCAGGGCGCGCTGCGCATCAGAGAAGCTTTGAAAGCCAGTTTCATGACTGGCCAGGTTACAGTGTGACAGTTGTGTTTGTTTCTCTTGAAGTTACCTGCCTCCTATATATATGAAAGGAAATAAAGTCAAAATTGTTTAAAAACTGTTCTTTATTATTTGTTGCACAACACATTGAGAGAAATCAGAAGGTAGACCGGGAGAGAGGGGGGTTTTGGATTGTGGGGTGGAGGAGGAGGGAAGGACAAGTCCAGAAACCAAATCAAAAGTTTGCATATGCCAGCTTTCTGCTGCTTGGGCGATCCTCTGGGGTTGAGTGTGTGGGTCCCCGTAGCCTCCCCCCTCGTGTTCTTGGGCGTCTGGGTGAGGAGGCTATGGAACTTGAGGAGGAGGGAGGGCGGTTATACAGGGGCTGCAGCGGCAGTCTGTGGTCTTGCTGCCTTTCCCACATTAGATCCACCATACAGATCCACCGCATGTCAGTTTGCTCCCCCACGAGCTTGACCATAGCGTCCTGCCTGCTCTCATCACACGCGTCCCTCCTCTCTTCGTGTTCCTGTAATGCTTTACGGGACTCCGCAATTGTTTGCCTCCATGCATTCAGCTGGGCCCTATCAGTGCAGGAGGACTGCATGAGCTCGGCGAACATGTCATCCCGAATTCGTTTTTTCCACCTTCTAATCTGGACCAGCCTCTGGGAAGAAGTAGATAGGGGCCGCGTTGAAACATTTGCACCTGCGGGAGGAGAAAAAGGGAGGGTAGTATTTTAAAAGATACATTTCAGAGAACAAAGGGGACACTTTGGTGTGAGTAAGCCATCACACACGGCCGGGCAACAGAATTCAGCTTGCAGGCAGCCTAGGGGCATGCGGGGTTCTGCTTCTTCTACATTCATTTCAATGCTTTCAAACTGCTGGGTCCCCTTTCCCATAGCAAGCAATGGCTGGTGGGTTTGCCATATAAAAGGAGGGCCTGCTGGCTCTCTGGGATGATTGCTTCACACAACAACAGCCCACAGCCCCCGCACCCACTGCATGGCTCCAATGAGGCTCTGAGCAGGGATGAGCCCTTTAAACTAAACGCGAACAGCCCAGCGTGGCTGGGTTTCCACCCCACCCCCCACCACGTGGTTCCGATCAGGCTCTTACTCACCAGAAGTACCTTCTCCAGGGTCATGGTCCGGGAGCCCGCCTTGGGAGTGGGGGGAGGCTATTAGCTCCAGCGTTAAGAATAGTTCCTGGCTAGGGGGGAAAACGGATTCCCCACTTGCCGCCTGTGCACTGTCCTCCTCCTCCTCTTCGTCCTCCAATGACTCTTCCTCCTCGCTCCGTGCAACTCCTCCCTTGCAGGTGTCCACGGACAGTGGTGGCGTAGTGGTGGCGTCACCCCCCATAATTGCATGCGGCTCACGGTAGAAGCCGAATGTATGGGGCTGTGACCCAGAGTGCCTGTTCGCCTCCCTGGCTTTTTGGTACACTTGCCTGAGCTCCTTGATTTTTGTACGACACTGCTCTGTGTCCCTGGAGTAGCCTCTTTCCATCATGGCCCTGGAGACTTTAGCATACGTATTTGCGTTCCTTTTTTTGGAACATAGTTCTGCCATAACTGACTCGTCTCCCCAACATGCGATGAGATCCAGTACCTCCCGTTCGGACCATGCTGGAGCTCGTCTGCGAATCCGGGACTACGTGATCTCTTGTGATGGTGGACTCTGCATGGTTGCCTGTGATGGTGGACTGTGCTGATGGTCACCTGTGCTCATGGTGACCAAACAGGAAATGAAATTCAAAAGTTACCGGGGCTTTTCCTGCCCACCTGGCTAGTGCATCGGAGTTGAGAGTGTTGTCCAGAGCGGTCACAAGGGAGCATTCTGGGATAGCTCCCGGAGGCCAATAACGTCGAATTGCATCCACAATACCTTTAACCCAGGATTGCAATCTCGATTTAAGCACTACTCCACTTGCCGAGGTGGAGTACAGAAATTGGATTAAAGAGCCCTTTAAATCGAAAAAAACGGTTTGGTCGTGTGGACGGAATCTTTTTTTTTTTTAATTAACTCGGCTAATTCCGAAATAACAGACTAGTGTAGACCAGGCCTTAGTTTCCTTAAGAGCCTTTGGTGTGGGACTCTTCCCCAACAAATCATGTTTATCTATGTGTCTGATAAATCTGTTCTTTACTATAGTTTTTACCAATTTGCCTGATACTGAAGTTAAGTTCACTGGCCTGTAATTGTCGGATCACCTCTGGAGCCCTTTTTAAAAATAAGAGTCACATTAGCTATCTTCCAGTCATCTGGTAGAGAAGCTTGGTTCAGCAATAAGTTATATACTACAATTAATAGTTCTGCAATCTCATATTTGAGATCTTTCAGAACTCTTGGGTGAATACCATCTGGTCCTGGTGACCTATTACTGTTTAATTTATCAAATTTGTTCTACAACCTCTTTTACTGACACATTAGTGTGGAACAATACTTCAGATTTGTCACCCAAAAAGATTAGCTCCAACGTAGGCATCTCCCCTACCTCCTCTGCAGCAAAGACCGATGCCAAGAATTAATTTAGTTTTTCTGCAATGGCCTTGTCTTCCTGAATGCTCATTTAGCATCTTTGTCATCTAGTGGCCCCACTGCCTGTTTGGCAGGCTTCCTGCTTCTGATGTGCTTAAAAAATCGTTGCTCTTAGTATCTGGGGTCTGGTCTACACTACAGACCTATATCGGTATAACTACATTACTCAGGGGTGTGAAAAATCCACACTCCTGAGTGACGTGGTTAGACTGATCCAAATCCCCGTATAACAGTGCTATGCTGAAGAAAGAGCTTCTCCCATGGACATAGCTACTGCCTCTCAGGGGGGTGGATTAACTATGCTGATGGGAAAGCGCTCTCCTGTCGGTATAGGAACATCTTCATTGAAGTGCTATACCGGTGCAGCTGCGCCAATGCAGTGTTTTAAATGTAGACCTGCCCATGGTCTTCAGCAAGGTGCTTCTCAAATTCTTTCTTGGCCTACCTAATTTTTTTACACTTAACCTGACAGAGTCTGTGCTCCTTCCTATTATCCTCACTAGGTTTTGATTCCAAATTTTAAAGGATGCCTTTTTGCCATTAACAGCTTTCCTTACTCTGTTGTTTAGCCCCAATGGCATTCTTTTGCTCCTCTTATTGTCTTTTCTGATCGGGGATATACATTTAGTCTGAGCCTCTACCATGCTGTTTTTAAGTAGTCCCCGTGCTGCTTGCAAGCATTTAACCCTTGCAACGGCTCCTTTTAATTTCCATCTAATAAGTGTCCTCATTTAGTGAGTTCCCCTTTTTAAAGTGAATGTTACTGTGGTGGGGTTTTGTTTTTTGGTTTGTATTAATCTCCCTGCAAGGATGTCGATATTTCTGCTATGGGAATTACAGGCTGTGTTCTCAGAGATAGTAAGTGCCATGAACCATATAGCTCTCTCTCTCACAGGACATACATCAGAATGACCTTTTAGCCTTTAGCAATCTGCAGTAATTTCTCTCACAGAAATTACAATCTCTGCTGGCTGTGCTAGCAGCATCTGTGCATGTTGGCGTCAAGGCACATTCAAACAATACAGATGCTCTCCAAATTATTCCTGACTCTTAGGTTATGTCTACACCACCCTCCGGATCGGCAGGCAGCAATCAATCCAGTGGGGGGGGGGGGGGTCAATTTGCTAGTCGCGATAAATCGACCCCCGAGCACTCTCCCGTCGACTCCTGTACTCCACCACCACGAGAGGCGCAGGCAGAGTCGACGGGGGAGTGGCAGCAGTCGACTCACCACGGTGAAGACACTGAGGAGTAGGTCTAAGTACGTCGACTTCAGCTATGTTATTCACGTAGCTGAAGTTGCGTAAATTAGAGCAATCTCCCCCCAGTGTAGATCAGGCCCCAGAAATCCCTTTATGGCATTTATAGCATCTGTAGACCTTCACATGGCTCTCAGCCATGTTTTATCTTTAAGAATTCACAAGTTTCCCACCCCACCTTAGCAGAACAGTCCTATGCAGTTGTTGTTATTGAAAACAATTTGAAGTCTTCAGGCTAAGCTCCTTTGGAGTTACAAGTCACTGAAACACAGAATTCTTTGCCTAGAGTGCAAAGAATTTTCCCCCCCAAAAATTATTTCTCTAAACTGGCTCATTCAATTTTTCTCAAACTACCCAGAATAGTTCTCTTCCAGTGGGAAACCAAATATGAGAAACCACAGGCAAAAAGAAGCTTTTGTCGTGAAGTTAGACCTGGGTTAGAAGAAAATTGGGTTTATAATGGAAACTATCACAGTATTACCCTAGCTATTAGTCTCTCCAAATTTTAAAACTCCCCAGGCACTCTCACATTGCTTAAAACTTCCTCAAGACTCCTTATCCACTTCATGTCCATAGATACCTGCATGGAGATCCCAGAGGTTTAAACTTTTGCACCTAATAATGCCAAGATTTTCAACCCAATCTTAATAATGATAGTTCTATGCACTAGCTGGCACGGAGCAATAATATTTAAAAACAGTGTGAAGTTTTTAGACCAAGCTATTTCTGAGCCAAGGTTCTACACATTAGAAGACTTCAACTGTGCCAAGTCCCATAACTCAAGTTAGTCTAATTATCCTCAAATTCTTCAATCAAAACCATCTCTTCCTGCCTGGAAGAAACGAAAGCTTCAGAAAGAAAAGCTCTTTTCCAGTGAATCTAAGGATGGGGGGTAAAACATCTGGCTTCGTATGGATACTTTCCTACAATCTTAAATGTGGAGTAATCGCTGAGACTCTACACTCAGCAACATTAATAACTATAGGAAGCTCTCATCCATCATGAACTTTATTTTCAGACCACAGTCTAAAACTATCCAAACATTTTCTATCAGTAATCACCAGAGCTCTGATTCTCAAAATCCCCCTGTAGAAGCAAGTGAAGATTCTCCTGTTATCTCTTTGAAATATCCCACAAGACTTTTCTTTGCACTCTTGTTTTCTGGAATTATACTGTAGGCAATACAGACACAAGGAGGGATGGAAGGGATCTACTGACTGGGTTTACCAGGATACCTACAAATCTAAGGCTGGCTTTTACAGTAAGATTAATTTCAGATAAATCAAAGCCTCTTTAAACTAGATTTGAGACTTGAAATACTTCCAGCCTTTCATACAGTACCATGGGTATGCAATTAGTGCATGCAGTGGTGAACACAAACTGGTACAACAGCAGCATTCAGACAGAAAACGCTGTTCCTCTGGTCAAAGGAAACATAACTAACCAACAGGAAAAGAATACTGTGTGATCTGTCTCAACTGAACTTGAGACAGACTTGAAACCACACCCCTCATGCTACACAAAGTGCAAATGAGTTGAGTCAGAAGAACTCTGTTTCCTTTCATAAATACATTTACTTGTCCTTAGAAGAAACTTACTTAAAGGGGACATGGAGAGTCAACTGAAATGCTAGTTCTCTGCAATCATACGTTTTCCAAATTCAAGCACAAATGAGCCATACCCAATAAAAATAACCTGTCAAATGATCTCTGGGCACCTCTCCTTCCCCCCATTCAGCACACACAGATGGGTTTGAACAGGATTCATCAATTGCTCTACTTGCAATGCACAGCTGGATGCAACTGATTAATCGGATTACTTTCCACAGACTAAAAGTAATATTTGACTCCGCAACCTTCAGAAAGCAAAAAAAAAAAGTCTGCCATCTGGGCCAACACTGCTGTCCTCAATCAGCACACACCTGCCTCCACCCCGAATTGCTTGGAAGGGCCAGCGCTCAATGAACAGGGATGACACTCGGTGCATCCACACTCTGGAGACAATGCAGTGTGTCAGAACGTATATAGCTTTGCCAGAGATGCACTTCATTGGCTCAACCACTGTACTGGATAGACGATCGTCAAGTCGAGTGTTTTTGATCCCTGTACATAGCTGACGTAAATTACAGCCCTGTTACCAGGAGAGGAGAAGGAAGAAGAGGAAGAAAGTCAAAACAACACAGACTTGCCCAAAAGATCTATGGCCATGACCTGTAAAAACTATTAGTGTTGTGTTCTCAAGGTATCTCAGCCCACAAACTCCTGCAATGCAATCTTCAGGGAATGATTAATAGAGTGCTCCTTTGGCAATTCTAGCAAGATAGGCAGGCAGACAGACCTTATCATATCCTCGCCCCAAGCAACACACTAACACTGCTATAACGGTCTCCCAGAGAACATTTTTCACACAGCACCCCATGCAGAGTGAGTGGTCCTCTGAAAGCAAGGCTGACAGACAGATTAAAGGAACACAATAGACAGGAGCAGAAACAAGACACCTAACCCATTCCTGGGAGATAGCACCTCTTAACGGAATCTTTTCCATTCATCACGTTCCAGGATCACTTTGCTCAAAGTAGCAAAGACAGGAACACAGAGCTTTATTCCTAAAAACAGGTGCATTAGCTCTCTGATCTGCAGTTCCATGGGTCACACAACTCGTACTGATGCTTCAGGCTTTTGTAATCAGTGTTCTCATCTCCCCTTGCAAGGGGGATTCTTCCCCCAGCCCTAATACTCTGTCACCTGCTGCTGCTAGAATGGCAGGCGGTAAGCACAGGCTGGTATTCATAATGGTGCAATTTTCAAAAAGCACCCAAGTCTCATTTTCAAAAGCCTAAATCCCATTTGCTTTCAATAAGACATAGGGCCCAATTCACAAAGGCTCATAAAGATGGAGCCAGACGCCTCATGGGATTTAAAAAGTGCCTAAGCAGGTTTGGTGCCTAACTCCCATTGAAAGCCAATGGGAGTCAGGCACCTAACTCACTTAAGTGTTGCTGTAAATCCCACTAGGCACTTATCTGCATTTTTAGGTGCCCAAATACCTTTGTAATCTGGCCCTTAGTCTCGAATGTGCTTAAATTACTTTTGAAAATGGGACTTGGTAAAATTTTCAAAAGCACCCCAGTATCTTAATCTGTAAACTGGTTAACATTGCCCCAAAAGGTCAGGCCCCATTGGCCCATTCCCTGAGGTCAAAACCCTTGGAAATTCAGAGTGAACCTCTACACATTATCTGGTGATAAGCACATTCATATTGAAAAGAAGCAACATTACAGGGAGCACTCAGATTTATGCATGTAATTCCCATCAGTATTAATGGAAGATAGCCATGTAAATCCCCTGGGGTATTGCTAGAACACAATTTTAAAGGAAGCATAGGTCAGGCTGCTGTCTAATTAGTTCAATCAGTAAATCATAGTTAGGTCACAGCAGTAAGTCAGGTTTCAGAGTAGCAGCCGTGTTAGTCTGTATCCGCAAAAAGAACAGGAGTACTTGTGGCACCTTAGAGACTAACAAATTTATTAGAGCATAAGCTTTCGTGGGCTACAGCCCACTTCTTTGGATGCAGTAAGTCAGTGCTGCCACCTGTGCTGACTGCATAGACCATGCTGATGTTTTCTTAACACTTTGTACACTGTCACAACGTATCCCAACCCCTGAACTCTCTATATGCTGCAGACATATAGACCCAGCCCCTAAGTATTATTCAGTGAACAGCTGGTGTGACATTATTGATATAATCTGGGACCATATAGAACAGGGTTGCAACCAAAGTCCTGTAGTGGCACCAAATCTTGTAAAAAGGGGGTCAAATGAGGTGTCTAAGACAAGGTTATGGTTTGCTGGTTCTGATTATGCTGTCTATATGTGTGTATCAATTTTGGAGTTGAAGTTGTGAATATTGGCTCTATACTGTCTGTATTTCAAACTTATGTTATGCTTCTGGGAAACATCCCAGACAAGTTGGTGTTAGCTCTGCCTAGCCTGCTTGATGGCCCATTAAGGACCATCAGCTATACAATTGACCCATGGAGAGAAGGCAGATATGCCTTGTAACTCAGCAAAGTATGCAGGGACTTGCCCATGTGACTCCAGACTCCATTTTGCTGTAATTTTCCACAGTAAGAACAAAGAGGTGTTCTTACACCTGGAAAAGACTATAAAAGGCTGATGCCTCGTTTCCATCTTGTCTTCAGTCCTGCTTCTTACCTCTGGAGGGACTTTGCTACGAATGGAAGCTCTACACAAAGGACTGATGACCCATCCCAGCTGGGGATGTACTCCAGAGACTTGATTTGAACCTGCAGTTTATTCCATCACTGCTACAAGCCTAAACCAAGACCTTTGCCATTACTGTATGTAATTGATTCCATTTAACCAATTCTAGCTCTCATCTCTATCTTTTTCCTTTTATGAATAAATCTTTAGATTTTAGATTCTAAAGGATTGGCAACAGCGTGATTTGTGGGTAAGATCTGATTTGTATATTGACCTGGGGCTTGGTCCTGTGGGATCAGGAGAACCTTTTTTTTTTTTTTTTTAATGGGGTATTGGTTTTCATAACCATTTGTCTCCATAACGAGTGGCACTGGTGGTGATACTGGGAAACTAGAGTGTCTAAGGGAATTGCTTGTGTGACTTGTGGTTAGCCAGTGGGGGTGAGTGGAGGTCCTCTTTGTCTGGCTGGTTTGGTTTGCCTTAGAGGTGGAAAAACCCCAGCCTTGGGCTGTAACTGCCCTGTTTTAAGCAATTGGTCCTGAATTGGCCCTCTCAGTTGGGTCCTGCCAGAACGCATCATTAAACCTGGCAAGACATTCCAAGTGTTAACCCCTTCCTAATCCAGCAGCTTGTTCCTTTGGGCTCATGAAGCCATTCCGAGCGTTTTTGGGAGAGGTCTCCTTTTTTCTCACTCCCATACCTACCCCCTGGGAAGTGAACACCATGATTCATAGAGTTGAAGGCCAGAAAGGAGCATTAGATCATCCTGTATAACACAGGCCCATGACCCAGGCTGATTTCCTACCCATCAGTCACAAGGCCATGAAATAAATAAACTCAACCCATTGTTGAGTTAATCTGCAGAACTCACTGCCACAAGGTACTACTGAGACCAAAGCTTTCGCAAGGGACTAAGAAGCATTAGACCGACATATGTACAATGTGTAGAATGTGAACATCCGCAGTCAGGAAGGATAGAAATTTACCTAGGGCTGAAAACCTGGTATGCTTCAGGACATATGCCAGTGACCGACTGGCTGGGGTTAGGAAGAAGCTTTTCTTGTGGGCAGGTTATTCAAACACTTGTCCATTGGGATGTGGGGGATGGGAGGTATGCCTTCCTTGGAAGCACCTGGTCCTGGCTAGTCACAGATCCCAAGACCAGAAGGAACCACTGTGATCACCTAGTCTGACCTCTTTTAATACAGCCCACAGTATTTACCCAAAATAATTCCTGGGGGAACCAGCACATACCCTTTTTTAAAAAATCCAGTCTTAATTTTAAAATTATTGCTACGGCTAGGCCTTGCAGCAGCTTTACCACACATAACTATGCATCACACCAATGATATGGAACAAGCCCGCACCCCACTCTGAAGCACGCATAGCTGCAGCTTTTCACAAGGAGCGTGAGGAAGGCTCTTCTCGCACCCTGACACCTGCAGCCAACTTCTACAAGAGCCAATGAAAAGTCCCAGCAAACACCTGAGATAGCTGCCACCACATGCTCACATTGGCCATTTTAGGTCCGCTCTGACTCCCTTCTGCCAAGTTCTGGTGCTTGCCTAGTATCCCCCCACCCCCCCCTCCGGCCCCCAGTTTACCCTGCTTCTGCTATGCCTGCACAGTGTATTACAGGGCCTAAATACCAATGCATTTTGAAGGTAGCCACAGAGCCTGATCCTGCCAACCATCCCTTCATCCTCCCAGCACTGCCCCCTACTTCTAGAATAGCCTCCCACTCAGCCCTGAAACTTCTCCAGCCCTGAGCCTGAAGGGACTCCCAATGGCCAGCCCCAGGACTCAGATTTGGGATTCAGTTACTACCAAAGGCTAAACATCTAGAGTTCAGTACATGCCCACTATGCAGGCTGCTCATCCGCTGGAAATTCATTCACCTGCACACCTCATAATTCCTACACAGAAAACTCACAGAAGTGAGGGAGATGGACATATGATGAGGTCCCCAGACTTCAGTACTACACAAAATACACTGCAGGCCATTCACCAAGGGATTAATGAGGTATCAATAGACAGAAGCTACAGTTTGCAACTCTCTTGGTTTTTAATTTGTTCACTCACTCTGGACTGTGCCAAATGTGGCAAACTTGCAATAGATGTGAAGTTCTAATGTAGGTTAGTGCAAGGACCCTGAACTGCTGCTTAGGGGGGTTGGACGGACTGGGGATTGTGGCAGTTCTCAGGAGACCCGGGTTCAATTCCCAGCTCAGACACAGATTTCCCTGGTGATCTTGGATGAGTCATCTAATCTTCCACAGGGGCAGATAAGGATAAATCCATTACTGAATGCGAAGAGCTTTTGTACGCTGCTGCAGAGAGTCCAATAGCACTTGGAGAGAAATCTAACCTTTTCCAGGAAAAGTGCTTTGCTTTCCCACATGGATCCACTTCATAGAGCAGGGAGACAATCTACAGAGCTCGAGAGAGACCCGGGTCACAGAGCTGAGTTCTGAGCACCCCGTTACCAGAACACTAAGAAACTGGACGAAGTGCAGAGAAGAGCAACAAAACTGATCACGCTGTTGGAGGAGCTGATGTAGGAAGAGGGATTACAACAACTGAAGGAATCTAGGTCTACACTTACAGTGTGGCACAGCTGTACCAATACAGCTGTGCCGTTGTAAGAGTTCTCGTGTAGCCACATTATGCTAATAGGAGAAAGCTCTCCCATCGATATAATTAAACCACCCCCAACGAGTGGCGGTAGCTGTGTCTGCTGAGGGAGCTGCTTTCCCACTGACATAGCACTGTGCACACTACCACTTATGGGAGCAAAGCTTCTGTCACTCAGGGTGGTGATTTTTCACATGCTTGAACAACAGACATTTTGCCAGCGTAATTGCTAGTGTAGACATGGCCTATCAATGACAAAAGGTGTCTGGGGTGTGAAGGGGAGGGAGACATACCAGTTTGCTCACATTTGAAGGACACACACACTAATTCCTGCTACAATGGGGATAACTAAGAATGACAGGCTAAAAATAAGAAGGGGGGGAAAGTATTCCCAATATAAGATGAGGCTTCCTGTGAAAGAGGGGGTTGGGGCTGTGTTGTGTCTCTCCAGTGAAGGTTCTGGAAGCCCAATAGTTTGTGATAAAACTAGACAGCACAAAGCACTAGCAAATGCATGACAGGGCGCGCTCCTGCATTAGCCCAGACCGGATGGACCACATAACCTCATCGGTGGGCTCTCTCTAGTTCGACGGCCACTTCCAATGCAAAGGGTTTTTATAGGTAGCTGCACTGCTCCTGTACATTAATTTCTAAATCTACATCCACTATACACTGCTGTGATATTCAAATTAAACTTAGACAAGCCTGTCATCTGTCATGGTAAAATCACTTAATGACACTTGTAAACCTATTTAAGGGGCTAATTTGATAATAATAGGAATATTCAGCATCTCAGAGCTTACCCCTAGTAAGAAATTCACATTACCCTCACTAAAGACTATACAGATGATTCTCCAAATTACCTAAAGATGCTGAATATTTCTCAGATCCATTTTCCAAGTGACAGTATGCATGCTGAATTACTGAGCCCCACCATAATAAAATCAGGACATTCCATATTGCACACAGATCAGAATCAGCTTTGTTAATTCACACTCTGAATATTCATTATACAAGTGAGGGAATATAGCCTGAATATTAAACAACATCTACTTGGGGCTGGAATATCAATCTTTTGATATAGCTGCTAATTGTTTAAATGGTAGAGCAACCAATGGGCCTGGATGGCTCAGGAATGCAGAGCATTTCACCTGGGTAACTGGTTCAAATCTAGCCCAGTGATCTGATGGATGCTGAATAATCTCTATGACATGAGCTGGGGGTACAAGCTGGGTCTGTTCTACTGCACGGGTGAGCACGTCACAAAAAAAATCATCAAAACAGGCATGTATGTTGGCATCCTAGCCAAGGGCTACTAGAGACTGAACTTCCCCTCTCCCCTTACAGGTGGTCCCTGCTGGGGGCAGCATGTGGGAAAAGTTTGTGCTGCCCAAACAGTGCCTGCTCTATGGACACACACAGTTCTTCGGTCTCCAGGGCCTTGAGGACAGCGTCTTTTCCCAGCATTAAGGAAAGTGTACTTTAAAGGGTTTCCTTCTATTGACTACGTGCGTTTATAACAGGGGTAGGCAACCTATGGCACGCATGCCGAAGGCGGCACGCGAGTTGATTTTCAGTGGAACTCACACTGCCTGGGTCCTGGCCACCAACCGGGGGGCTCTGCATTTTAATTTAATTTTAAATGAAGCTTCTTAAACATTTTAAAAACCTTATTTACTTTACATACAACAATAGTTTAGTTATATATTATAGACTTATAGAAAGAGACCTTCTAAAAATGTTTAAATGTATTACTGGCACACAAAACCTTAAATTAGAGTGAATAAATGAAGACTCGGCACACCACTTCTGAAAGGTTGCCGACCCCTGGTTTATAAGGTGTCCCCTGCTGAGGTACAGAGAGCCGCAGGAAGGAAACCCAATTTTAAAGAAACGGTCAAATTGTGGCCCAAGTGCACAGTGACATCAGCCTGAATCTGCAGACAGCCTGAAACAATACTTCTGAGAGCTGCAAAGTACCCTGCCCATCTCAACACGCCATTAACGCTGAAGCCTAACAATTACGTGTTAAAGTGACAACACTTAGCTATTTCCCTGTGGATTAATGCATGCAAGAAAGAAGAGCATAGGGGAGCACATCACAAAAAAACATCATCAAAACGGGTATGGATGAGCTGTCGTCACTGCATGGATAAAAGAAGAGGGACACTCCTGGTACAATGATCTGTTCTATCTACAGTGTGTAGCATCGTGTTTTGGCAGGTTTGGATGATTAGGAAAAAAGGGAATGGTAATTAGACATCTGCAGACAATGCTCATTTTATGCTGTGTGTTCATTTTCTGCTTTGGGAGCTTGGGGACAAATCCCATCTGAAGCAATGGAATCTCGAGATTTCTGTTTTAATCAGCAAATCATTTTCCTGGCACTCACCAGAGGCAGCTGGCCTACCATATCTGAAACACGAGAGAGAAAATGTTCACAAAGATACACAACAACTAGGCTCTGCCAACTGAAAATATAGTTTAAATGAAAGCGAAATGTGCTTCCTGATCCCCCGGCAGAGAGACAAACCACGCTGCAGAGATAACGAATTCCTTCCCTTGTTACATACCCCATTTCTTCTGCAAGCCCTTTGGAGCAGGAAATTATTTACTTCCAGCGTCTAATGCTTCTCTCCTTCCCAAGAATCATGAGGGCTGCCTGCCTCAGCCAATGTGCCAAGAGTTTAAAGCTCAGGCAGGGGAGGTGCAAGGAACATTTGTGCACAAGTTATTCCCACCCAACTAATCACTGTATAAAAGTCAATCATCATAAGGTATAAAGTTAACCAGGAATTTAATACCTAATGATCTGGAGCTGCTGCAGTTGTACAATTTAACACGCTCATAAATTTCTCATTTCTAATTTACCAGTGCAGTAACTTCTGCCAAAACTTTTCCTTCCCCCGCCGGTAACTTGGATGTGTTTTTTGTTTCTTGTTAGTTCGCTAATGAAATAGCTGCATTCCTGCGGGGACTGCTCTTATTCCCTGCTCAAAAAAAAAAAAAGTTCTGTTTCTCCACCCCTTATAGAAAACTCATACTCTACTTGACCTGGAAACCGCAATCTTAAATTCCAAAGTAGAATAATCCCCTCCCTTCAGATCTGAGATATTAGCACTGCTGGCCTCGGAACCTATTTATGAAGTAACAAAAAAAGATCTTCAACGGAGAGATATTAAATGTGGTGCCGTGAATGTTTGATACATACACACACAAATAGGAAATAAGGAAAACATTGAAAGCAGGATGCTGGAAGGACGGAGCATGTCTGTTGTAGTCCTAGATCAGAAGAGGAACTTTGATGGTAAGGAATGAGGGTATCCAACTGCTGGCGGCACTGGCAACCTGACAGAAGCCCAGAAGGCAGCACCTAATTCACATTAGATAGAATGGGCTTGTGACGAAGTGGGAACGTTCTTAATGTTTTCTCTGAATACTGTGTGGGTGCCTCAGTTTCCCCTATGCATTTCGTAGGTATCTAGGTGGGGGGATCAGGGTGTATGATTGTTGCAGAGCCCAAGAAGGCCCCTGTGATACTGTCTGCACAGAGAATGGCCGGCACTCTGTCTCCTGGCAACTAATGACCTTGGGCCCCTCCCCTGCAAAGATGCCAACTGAAGGTGTTGGAGAACAAAGAGATCAGGTGATCTCCTGGCCCGGGAAAGAGACAAAGGCCAGAGAGGAGGGGCTGGAGAGTTTCAGTTTGGAGCTGGCTGGGAAAATGGAGGGGAGCCCAGATGGGGCTCTGGCCTCCCCTGGCCCCCCAAGATGAACCTGACTGAAGGGGTCCTGTTGTCTGTACCTTCAAGACCTATCATCTAGATAAACCTTCTGTTTTACTGGCAGGCTGAGAGTCACGGTGAATTGCAGGAAGCCGGGGGTGCAGGGCCTTGTCTCCCCCAAACTCCGTGACAGGGCTATAGCCGTCTACCCACAGAGGCGGTTGGCCCCAGCACGAAAGATTCATCTTGATCCAAGCACCCAACTTGCAGCACGGTGGGGCCTGTTTGTTTGTTTTTTTAAACACTATATAAATGTTTCCCTCCCCCACCAATGTTTCTAAGGGTCTTTGCAACTAGGAAGGAACGATGACGAAGCTAAGCAAAGTGCTGTTGAATGCACGGAGTAAAGCAATGGATAAAACAGAGGCCACATCTCTACTACGGACACTACAGCAACACAGCTAGCGCACCATAGCTATGCCACGGTGGCGCCGAGTGTAGACGCATATGGCAGTGATGGAAGGGGTTTTTCCGTCACAGTAGTAAATCCCTCTCCCCAAGCAGCAGTCGCTGGATGAATAGCAGCATTCTTCAGTCGATCTAGCTGTATCTACACCAGGGGTTTAGGTTTGCCTAGATGCAATGCTGAGGGGTGTGGATTTTTCACACCCCTGAGCACTGTACCTATGTTGATCTAAGTTTTAACTGTAGACCAGGGCTGACAATCAGAGAGGTCACTTGTAAGGACTGTGATACAACACTGCAAGGCGGAGCTGTGATAACTGAATTGACTGTGTCCCTTTACAGAGAAGGGTGGCTGCGAGCCTGAGTAGAGAGCTCCCTGGTTTATCCTCAGCCCACCTACTTCCCATTGGCTGCCCCAGAGATATTAACACATGCAAACCCAGCAGGTGCCTGGCACAAACTAGAAGGTTCTCCTCCCTCCTCCCCCTCCCAATTCACAAAAGCAAACTGAGGAACTAAGAGGGATCAACACTGCAGAAAACATTTGGATCCCACCGGCCTTGCATCTCACATCTGGCAGCAGCCATCGCCAGATGGAGACAAAAAAACGCATGCTGATGGTACCTGGCCATTTGTGCATGCTGTAAAGTTCCTTTCCATCCCCCTGCAGCTTACACCCTTTCCCTGGAAGCATCTGAGCTAACTTTTCAGCTTGGTGGAGCTGCTTGTGTTGCATGGGTTCACTTGACTTAAAAGACTTTTGGGGAAGCTGGACTAGTAGCATAGCCGAGTCCTGCCTGCCCAGGGTGTACAAATATTCCATGGGCTCTACTGTATGGGGCTAATCCTTCCAAAACAATCAATCCCTGCTAAACAACGTCTCCAGGACACAGACACGGCTTTTCTTTCCCAGCTGGCAAATCACACACACGTTTTACTACATCCTCCTTTTGTTCAAATGCACTGGTGAAGAAAGCTGGAGAAATCTCTCCCCCCAACTGCATTTAATTCCCTGTGTCTCCTGCACAGGACAGCAAAGCTCTGCAGGAACTGCTCCAAAAACCACATCTGTTTTCTGATCCTCCTTCCCGACTCCATTCCCACAAAGCAATCGACAGTGGTGACTGACGTGGCTGCACCAGAAAGTCCCTTTCTTTTGGACAGTTGACATTGATTTTCCTTATCTGGCTGGAGGGCCCCTTTGTTCCATTGCCCAGCACTCAAGAAGGCTCTGAGAGCAGAGCGAAGGGGAAGTGGGTTTCTGTGATAAGCAGAATGAGCCATCTTCGCTCAGACAATTCTCCCTATGCAAAGGTCCCGTGCACCACACCTGCACGGAGGCCAGGGCCGGCTCCAGGCACCAGCCGAGCAAGCTGGTGCTTGGGGCGGCAGCTTGTAGGAGGTGGCATTCCGCCCAATCCTAGGGCGGCACGGCCACTTTTTTTTTTGTGTGTGTGTTGTTACGCTCTGGCCGCCCTCCTTCTCTCTCTCTCCTTCCCGCTCCCTCCCCCTCCCCCCTGGCTCCGGCCGTGCCGCCCGTTTTTTTTTTTTTTTTTTTGCTTGGGGCAGCCAAAAAGCCAGAGCCGGCCCTGACGGAGGCTGCCCTTGTCCAAAAGCACTGTGACCTGGGCCTAGGAACCTAATTTCAGTCTGGTGAAAAGGTGCCACACTCACCGTTCCAGAAACTGAGGTTCCCTAACCACAAAGCAGGGACAGAACGGTTTGTCAGCCTCATTCACTGCCCCCTACTGCTGAAACTCAATCCAGACCTGGAGAGGAACAGTCATTAACCAGGGTTAATGCTGATGAAATCAGCAATAGGCATACAAATTAACAATGTCAGCTGTGACATAAGGGACTCCCTACTAGAAGCTGGGCTGTGACCGCCACCTCATTAAACACAGATCACTGCACAGCATTGTAATGGTGTGCTCACCTCTGAAGCACCTCCCAGAGGCGGGTGCTGTATCATAGTCCTTTTTGCATCCCTGGGGCCTCCTGCAGACTGCCAGCCAACCTTGCTGGGTCTTCAGTGGATTAGCACTCTGGCCAAGTCACCAACTTCTAATGAGCCCCGTCCAGGGTATTACAGAGTCCAATAAATAAATGGTCTAACCACCCTCGCTTGGGTTTTCAGCCCCCACTCTAGACTCTTTAAATACAGCTCTTTGTTCAGGCCCCAGATAAGCTCAGTCCCCTTCTGGGGGTTTATTCCACTGAACCAGTCCAGTGACCCTAGACATGACAGCCATGTACGGCTTGAGTCAATTCATCGCTGCTTCTCCCTGGGCCTCTTCCCCCGAGACCCCTTCAGCTTCACCCTCAGCTCAGAGTTAAGGCTCTTTGGTCCTCTCCCCCTGCAAACCTGGCTGTGCTAAATGTTGCTGGAGAACAGACACTGACTGCCCCTCCAGCTCCTCTGGCCAGAACAGAGCTCCTCTCCTCGCTTCTTGTTCCAGCTAGGGCCCTGCCATTCCTTTTATCTCAGCCTGCTGGGCCCTGATTGGCTGTCGCTAGCCCATCTAGCCTTGGGAGGACTAGTTCTCTGTGGTTCCAAAGTGGCTGAGCAAAGAGTCCTCTCTAGGCACCCCTGGAGGATCCAGCTTCACTGCTCCTTTCGCTGCGTCCTGGGGTGGGGTGGTGGTAGGACCGCAGGGTTCCTGGTATGGAGCCATGTGGGCCACGTACCCATCACAGGCATCAGATGGGAATTCTGGTCAATGTGGAGCAGGGCCAAATTGAAACCTGAGCCCTAGAGGTGAAAGGTTATGTCCCCTTGCCAGCTCCCAGCCTTTGACCCGAGACACATTCAAACAAAGAACCCAGGCTCTGGATCCCATTTCCAGATCCCTGACTCATCCTGTCTCCTCAGCACCCCTTGTAGCCAGAGGCCACCCTGCGGAACCCTGCCTCTATTTCCCCTCGAGTCCTCAAACTCAAAGACACAACCCAAAGTTAATTAAAACACTCCCCTTCTGCGGGTCCAATTTATTCAATCTTCTGGGTACACACTGGCCATCCAGGACCCAACCCCACTTCAGTGTCTCTCCCCCGTTCGGTAAGGAATCCACATCCCAGAAACTCCCAGGCTTTATCGGTCTGGAGTTCAGCCTCCTTGTTTTAACGTCTCAACTCCTCTGATGTCAGGGTCTTCCCTGCAAGAGCCTCCCTCACTCTCTGCAGGTTCCTGTGCTTTCCCCCTTCAGCACAGCATCCTGATCTCCTTCCTAGGACAATCAGCTGTTCTCCATCAGGTCCCATCCAGGCTGCTAATGCAGCACAGGTGGGCTGGAGCAGTTTCTTCAGTAATCAAGTTTGGGTGCTCCAGGCCACCCTGATACAGGAGATAGATGAAACACTGAGAACATAATTTGCTCCTTTCCTTTAGCAGCTGTGGCCTCATGTACCTCAAATGTCCCGCTGGCCAGACCCCACCCAATGTAGGTGCACTGTGATGTGTTCTGATAGCTCTTGTGACTGAATAAGATCCAGCCCATGCCCTTGTCCTTTCTTCACCAATAGGACCAGGGAGGGGAGAAAACAGAGCTGCTTGCCTGCTGCCCACAAAGATCAGAAGAAGCTGCATGTTCCGACTATGCAACGCACAGAAATGTTCACATGCAACTGCAAAAGCACACGAGAGCATGTGTGTAAAATGGAAGGGCCCCTTTCCACTGGCCAAGCAGCTGGTGTGCCGTGACCCCTATTGTCAATGCTTTTCCTTGTGCTCCCCTCACCTGCTGTCTCTTGTCTTAGACTCTAAGCTCTTAGGGGAGGGGACCATTTGTTACTCTGTGTTTGTACAGCGTCTTTCATAATGGGGCTCCGGTCTGTGATTGGGCACTACCACAAAACAATCATCATCATAGTAACCTGCCATGGTGAACAGGGCCTTTTGCCCTTGGGAAAATCTGGATGTAGAGCCATGGTGAGGGTCTTTGTGAGGATCTCAGAGTGTTGCAGGAGCAAAAGAGGAACACCACCAGCACATCAAAACAGACAATGGGTAGGGGGGAGATGGAACCATTCCCCAGAGAATGACTCCCCCCTAAGCATTGGGGCAGGGAGCAGGTGGATACGTGAGGCCCAGAGCCAAACCGTTCCTGGCCTTTGGCAAATCCAGACCCTGACTGATGTGTGTTTGCCCATCTTTATACCAAACAATTCCCCCTCCACATTCTACCCACAGGCATGGTTTGCTGTTCCAAATGAAAATTCAAACTCTCCATTTCCGAAGCTACCACATTTCCCTGTAGGCTCTGCCACAGGGAAAATCTCTGTGTTCTGTGGAGGGGCCATAGAAAGTCCCAGAGGCACACTTGGTGTAGTTCTTCTGCACAGACAGTGTTCATGGTAGAGATGGACACAGTGCCCATGCACCCTTGCGTGATGGCCACTGCAACGACTTCTCCCCAACACCCCCAGGGAGCGTGGAGGTGGGCAAGGCCAGGGGCTACACACACCCACTGACCAGAGCTGTACCCGAGATGGAGTACAGCTGCCACCACCACAACAGTCACCAGAAAATGACTCTGTGCCCCGTGCATCAAGGATTCCATTCCATTCCCCCTCCCCAGCCCACAGAGGGCACCTGTGCCAAGCCCAGTGGCTCAGGTTGTACGAGAGTAAGGAACTGGCATTTTCCAACTTTCTGCATAGCACAGAGGGCTTATGGAATCACAAGCCAGATGCACCTGAGCCCATGCAACATTTGTCCAGTTCACCAGTGCAAACAATTTAAAGCATCTAACTAAATGGCATTCTGCACTCTCTCAGCTCCCTGCCATCCATTCCTGCCTGCTCCCTGCACACAGACTTGATATGGGTTTGACTCCTAAGTTAAATATAGTCAGTGCCAAAGATGAGGCTTTCCACATCTCCCATAACTCATCAAGCGGCCAAAGAGAATATTCTCAAACTTAAAAAACCCATAAAAAACAAAACTTCCAACACCGTCAGGCAGAGGCTAAGGATGGAAAATTTAAACCCAAATCACAAATGCTTTGCAAAGTTACAAGCGCACAAGCACAGGAGCTATAATGGGAACTCTTGTGCTGCTTTAGCTTCAGCATTAGTGGTGATTCGATGCCCATAGCGATACAGCTGCTAAGTAAATGTTACAAGTAATTTAAACGATACTTTCTCCTCAATTCTGATGGGCTGAAACAGTATCATGTGATCCGAAACAGTTTTGTACTATGGTCCGACAAATCAGGCCACAGATTACTGCACATGCTCAGACACAAAGTACGTACAATGCTTCCCACCTCCACCCAGCTCCAGTAAATCAATGCACCTTGCAGCAGTGCCCTAAAGGCTATTTTAGACCAAGGGGCAGAACTAGTTACAGAGCTGAGGACACCCTAACAGAGAGTGCTCTGCTGCCAACCCTTTGTCTTTGAAATGGAGGGCACTCCAGCTTGGGCAGCTCTGCTGACCAAGCTGCTGCTCTATGGCCAAGTGAGATATGTGTCTAGCCGGTAGGCAGGTCCTAAGGATTTAAAAGTGAAAAACAACATCTTAATCTCTCCCTGCACACTGAAAGGCAGGGAGTGCAGTCAAGCATGCTGGTGACATGCTCCCACTGACAGGCACCCTTCACCCCTACAGAATGCACTGGTGGAGGTGTCCAGACTGACTCCAGGTGCAGCCCCACGTAGAGCAGACTGCGGTGATATTGGCTGGAGGGGATAACAGCATGAAAGAATGAAAGAAAAGAGACAGTCGCAAACGCTTCACCAAGCCCAGATGGGGAAAAGCCGCCCTTGGACACTTTTGTAATCTGGCTGCATGACAGCAGCTGGGGATCCAACAGCATCTCCGGAGCGCCAACCACGAGTCACAAAACGTCAGGCACCCCGCCCCCTGCTTCAGTCACCCTCACTGTCTCTCCTGGGCACTTTCCCCTGCCCAGCATCTCAGTCTTATCCACATGGAGCTTCAGCCTGCTTGATGCTATCCATGCCCCAGTTTCCCGCGGTAAGAAACGTTCGGCAGCATGGGCTAGCCAGCCCGGATCACCTAAATAAATACCTGGAGATGCAAAAGCACCAGACATTAACAATTCCACTGGTGTTAACTGGGAGCTGCAGGTGCTTGGCACTCTGGGAATCAGGCCACTGCTCTAAGGGCCTCAACGCAGATTTAAGTTCTCAGTTTTCTATCCTTCTTAGGCACTTCTGTAGCCCTGGTGAGTGCAGTATCTGAGCACTTCACAGTCTATATTTAACTTTTCACATGCCTGTGGGGCAGGGCAGTGCTATTATCCACACTTTATACACGGGAAACTGAGGCACAGAAAGACTAAGGGTATGTCTACACTACAGTTAAAACATCCGCAGCTGGCCCATGTCAGCTGACTTGAGCTCATGGGGCTCAGGCTACAGGGCTGTAAAATTGCAGTGTAGTCGTTCGGACTCGGTCTGGAGCCTGAGCTCTGGGACCCTTGCTTCTCTAACATGTGCACACACTTCAGTTCTGGCCTGCTCTCTCTCAGAATACAAAAGCTAGAGATTAATGCTTTATCCTGTCTGAAAGACAAGCATCCCCAGGTGCTTTAGTAGAGTGTGATGCTTTCCGTTCCTAGCCCTAAAAGCTCGAGACATTGACACTGAAGTCAGGTGGGAAATGAAGTGGGGCAGAAAAAAAGCAAGATGATCATTCAGAATTATGCATTTTAGGTCTGAAATCTCACAACCTGCCATGGATTAAAAAAAATGCAGTATGCTTCTCGAAAGCTAGGTATCCCAGCAGCCTGATGGCAAATAATATTTATTTCCAGTTCCACTGGCCCACAAGCTATTGGACTGAAAACTGTCACTGATCTTTAGGACTACCACTGCTTTTTTTATTTTTTTGCACTGGTTCAGCACTTAATCAATTAGATCCTCCACCAGAGGCCAGTGCAAATTCTGACCCATCTCCTAGATCAGGGAGAAAGGCCAGGAAAATTCAAACTTGAGTATGGCTCATGATGCTTAAATAAATCTTAAGACTGATGCAGTTCCTCACCAACACATTCCTGGTTTCTGTTGCTTGATGTCAGAATTTAAAAACACAGCCTAAGTAGCCTTAATTATACCTGGTGTTTCACCGCATTAACCTATTCAGTTACAGTCATTTCTGTGCACGTGATAAAGGCGTGAGCAAGCGTGAACAGGATCAGAGAACAGAGCGAAATCCCAGTACTTGGAATTATGATAGATCTCCCTGCAAGCCTTGTCCTGTGTGCAGGGCTCTCTCCGTCTCAGATGATGTCAGCACCACAACTTCCCAAACAGATGACCCTGAATGGAGAACCAAACCATGATACATATAGGCAAACATATCCCACTGCAGAAGGAGCTATCACATGCTTAAGATCTAAAGCTATGGCCAGTCTCTTTAGGCAAGCTGATCAAAATGTGGGCGAGAGGCCAAGACACTAACCCAGAAAGTGAAGTCACCTTGGTTCCTAATACAGACACCTGGAAAGCCTTGCGTAACTCGATTTTTGCGTAAGTCGGAAACGTATACCCGTATGTTATGCAAAAATTTCCGCAACTCGAAAATCCTATTTCTGGCTTATGGAACTTTTTCCATAAGTGCGAATTTGTGTAAGTCAGGTCTTGCATAACCCGGGGAGCGTCTGTACAGCAATGAGGCCCATAAAGACTACAAATCCCAGGCTGCAATGCTCCTTCTGGCTCTTGTGCAGTCTCAGCTTGGACTGACACGGAGCACGGTATTCTTTCATGGGCCATTCCTCCTCATTAACTCTACGCAGAAATTAGGTGCAACTCTTGTCCTCTTTGGCAAGTTACCAGCATGGGCCTCAGCTGGCTAAATTTCTGGCACCATTGCCTTTAGACCAAATTACAATCACTATCTTGACTTGCACTGTAAGAAATCAAAGTCGTTTTGATGTGAGGAGCACACTATACTGCTGTATGGAGACTTGGGTAATCATTCAATCTGGGAACCTGGCAGGGGACCAAAGGCCTTTATCTGCGTGAAGGACAACACAAGATGCTCTTTTGTGTGCATGCAACATCAATTAAGTTCTTGCTGGTTTACAAGGCATTTGGCTTTGCTGGACACAAACTGAGGGAAATGCTTAATGCTCTGCTGAGGACCTATTTTAAGTCACTCCCCAGCTCAGAGAGATTTCTAGCAGTCTGCTGCTGACAGGCTCAACACAGAGGTAACTAAATAGACGAAATTGTGCCGGTTGGCTCGTGTTCATTTCATGACCTTCAAGCATTTAAAAACGACCTGTGCACTGCTGGAGCTCGGCAGGGAATTGTGGTCTGCACAGGAGAGGAAGAAAAAGAAAGATTACAAATCCCAGATCATGTTAAGGATCAGGTGCTGGAAAGGAAGGTGGGGGGTTGTGTGCTCTGCCTGTAATGAAACATCTGTCAGTAGTCACAGCGGCTTTGACTTTAAATTAAGGAAATTACATTAGCCTGTAATTTCAAAGCTACAGCAGCCAGCCAGGAACGGTTAGCTGTGTGAGAGGGAGGAGGAGGAAGCAGCCTCTGAGGGAGAGAAACAGGAATTTCAGAAGTTTGAGCTTGACTGGGGCAAATGGGGTTCTAATCTACACCTCTACCCCGATATAACACGACCCGATATAACACGAATTCGGATATAACGCAGTAAAGCAGTGCTCCGGGGGAGCGGGGCTGCGCACTCCAGCGGATCAAAGCAAGTTCGATATAACACGGTTTCACCTATAACGCGGTAAGATTTTTTGGCTCCCGAGGACAGCGTTATATTGGGGTAGAGGTGTAGTTTGTGGACAGACGGTACCATCTTAGAATAACCATGTTCTAGCCGAGCTGGGAACTTAGGCTGGCGCATGGTTTTTGAATCCTGTTTGAATACTCTGTGGTCTCATCCAAACTATCTGGCAAATCAAGTTAGGTGTGCATCTGGCCACGACTAAGTCGATGCTGTGTTTAGACATCTCTCTGTAAGCTAGGGTGCTAATTGATGTTGCATGCACACAAAAGAGCATCTTGTGTTGTCCTTCATGCAGATAAAGGCCTTTGGTCCCCTGCCAGATTCCCAGATCGAATGATTACCCAAGTCTCCATACAGCAAGTCAAGTAAACTGGATCATTGGTAGTTTACATGTTGAAAGAGTTTGACATCTTTTGGGTCAGAATTAAGATTGGTCTTGGAATAGATAGGACTGTGGTCCCCAAACTTTTCATGGTCACACACCCCCTTACCCTTGTCAGTACTCCACCCCAGGAAGCCAGGAGTGGGGCCACAGCTCGTTGGGGGAAGGGGCGGACAGATGTAAGGGGGCCGCAGCTGGGGGCAGGTCTGGGGCATAGGTGCTGGAACAATTTGTATAGTGGGGGTGCTGAGAGCCATTGAACAAATCTGTAAACCCTGTATATGATGGAAACCACTTCAAGCCAGGGGATGCTGCTGCACCCCTAGCATCCCTACTTCCAGCACCTATGGTCTGGGGCAGGGAATAGAGCCATGGCTGAGCTGCAGTCAAAGGGCAAGGCTGGGGGCAGAGCTGGAGCTGGGCCTGCAGGCGGTGCCAGAGTGGGGCTGGGTGGTGCTCCCTCCCTGCCCCCTGTGGGGGCTGACCCAGGCCCCCCCACAATCCCCTCGAAATGTTCCTCCATGCCCCCATAGGGGGATACACCCCACAGTTTGGGGACCTCTGAGGTAGAATGAACTTTGAGAGCAAATAATGTCATTAAGCAAATGTCTGATATGTTAGTGTCACAGAACAGTCATATAAAATTACCTTTATTCTCATTTCCTTCCTGTCCAGGCTGAGATACTTTTAAAATGGTAATAAACTTGTTACAGACTTAGTATAAGGGTCATAGTAACCACAGCTGCAACCTTAACAATATATGCTAACTCATTTTTTTGTGTGGGAAAGACATGGAAAGAGATTTCAATTTAGCCTCATAGCATTATCAGTAAATTATAAATTAAGCAGTGTTCTTCTCAGTAACTCTCACAGTAGAAGTGAAAAGATTTTCAAAAGTCCATAGGCAAAAAAGTCCATATTTCATGGAAGTTCTTAGTAATTCATTTCACCATTCACATAAGAACACTAGAACGGGCAGCAGCTTCTCTGTGTAGGAAAAAAACCATCCTGGCCCAGTTCTAACTTCTTTCACACAATCGTGTGAGCACACTGAAGTCTGTGGATCTATCCAAGTGTAACTGAACATGGAATTTGGCCCGTATATAGTATGTACTTCGTGAACCGCCAATATAAAAGGTTACAAAATAAACGCATGTCTTTGGTATTTAGGGAATGCCAATCACCAGAACATCTAGGCACTGACAAAGGAAAACATTGTGCTAAGCTGGACGCTGTCTGATCTCTGCAAAAGGAGACACAGAACAGATGGAAAGAGTGCTGATTGGTATGAAGTGATTAATGCAATGGGGTGAGAGGGGGGAAATAAACCTCCTTTTGGAAAGCTATTTTCTCTGCCACAAATCATGAATGGGAGCATTCTGAAAGAGCTCTGCACCAAATACCCTTCCCAATATAAATCGCTCACACACAAGCACTTTGCAAAATAACCTTAGTGCTCTTCCCCTCCTGCAGTTATAGTTCTAGAGCACAGGTTTGCAACCTTATTTCATTTGCAGACCCCTAAAAAATCTGAAATGAAGGTGCGGATGCCTTGGAAATCTTAGACAGTCTGTGGATTCCCAGGGGTCTGTGGATCACAGGTTGCAAACCATTGTTCTGTGGTAATGACAACCTTTCGCAGACCCCTTAGACATAGTCTGCAGACCCCCATGGGGCCCACAGATTGACCCACTGTTTAGGGGTATCAAACTAGCAATCAGCACCAAACAGCTACAGTGTACAGTAACATGTGTGGCATGAAAGGACAGGATTCTGCACGTTAGGCTCTACAGAGAGAATCAATAGTGAGAGTTTCATTCTAATCTGACTTTTTAATTGGCAGAGATTTCATTCCATTGATAGTGCACTGCTATTCCAGGCATTTGTTTCATCTAGGTCAAGGCATTACTTTCACTCTTAATCTGCATTAATTTTTAATTTGATCTGTAATGCTAATTTTTAGTAAGTAACTAACTCAGGAATTTTTGCATTACTGCTACCATAAACCAGATTGTATTCAATTTTCCATCCATCTCTGAACACAAAGAACACAGTGAAAAGATAAGCAATAAAGTCAAACTACCTTTTTCCCTTCAATAGAAGCCAGGGTTTCAGAAACGATGCATCATCGTCCTCTTGCCTCTGGAGACATTGGCTAACTCCGGTAACAAATACAAATGAGTTATCTGGTCTCATGTTATAAACTAGTAGACCCAAGCGCACCACGCAGCTGGGCATGACTAGCAGTCTCAGGCCAAGATAAAATCAAGATTGAAACAACACAGAGTATTGTGGGTCAGCCTCAAGAGACGCTGGCAGAGCTGTGTTTGGGGGAAGCTTGCCAAGAGGCTGTCCAGTGGATCTGCCTTACATTAACACCTCACTTCCAAGCACAAAATTAATTACAAGGCATTGCACAAAACATAGAGGCAAACTCGGGGTGGATTGTACAGTTTCACACTGCTAACACCGAACCTCTCTCAGATAGGTAACTGCCTGGGAACTGAACAGCGGAAGCCCTCTGATGGGAGTGCTATTGCTGCTTTCTTCCAAAGACGCAGCTTTACATATAGTCATCCTCTCAGACCACCACACGAATTTCTCTCAGCTAAATGCACACTGTCCAGTTGCCAATTGATTCGCAGAGGGCGACTGCTCCAGACAAACATAATCAGCTTGCCAATTGAATTCTAAACCAGCAGCATTACAGTTCCCTGCCATAAAAGCCTATGTGACCATGCATGCGCAATCTCTCAAAGCTCCATGTTAGCAGGCAAGATTGGAACAGACACACACAATCCAGGAAAGGTAAATATGACTCGAATTCCATTTTGTCTAAAGAAGGAGAAAGGAAAAGCACTTCCCCCCTCTACCCATTGCTGTTTTAGATGAATATGTAGAAGGCAAAGGTAAGCACTCTTCATGTTTGAAGTGCTGTACCTTGTCACTGTAAAATCAGATATGAATATTTCAGTGGGTCTCTCACCATTTAAGGTCACACTGCAACAGAATTCTCTGAAATTGATCATTCTTAGAAACTTTTAACAAACCAAACAGCAGAGGCCCAAAAGGTGTGACCAAAAAATGTAGTGAGTTTAGAATTATGTTTTTCCTGTTGCGATTAAGATACAGCATGGATTTAACATGGGCAAAGGCTAACTCATCAAAACTAAACACAAACCCGTTTGAAATTCAGCATCCTAAGGATTTTGCCATAACTTGTTAATGTCATCAAACACAGCTGAACAGAGCTAGTCTCAGCTGAGCCCATGTTTTATAGAAAGTGCTCTAGTTATACACAGCACTCTAAACCTCATTATTAGAACAGACTAAGAAAATATTCTCTCTCACTATTCAATTCCAGGCAGATTTCCAAACCCTCTCTCTCTTACATATAAGATCTGAAACACTGGGGGGAGAGGGGCTAACAAATTCACAGCAATTAACAGAGAGATGCCTTAATAAAGAAGAGCTACAGTCATATTCTGCAATGCAATCCCGGTTATGAAAAAGGAATCCGTTGTTTTTTGGTGTGTGTGTGCGCACGCGCACACGTGTGTGAGAGAGAAAGAGACTCTTCTGCTTGCAGCCGTAGGGTATTTACTCTGCCTCATCAGAGCGCGTGGCCTGGACTACATGTGACCTCTGCCCGCTGCACTTTCCCAATCAGTAGAGTTCACAAAGAGAAATGCTTCTGCTGGGTAGTTACATGTGCACAGTCTCCTTGCCTGGGATGAGATGGCATTTAAGAAACCCTGGAGTAACTCGTATGGGGCATGACAAGGTGGGAGAGGTAATTTTTTTTTATTGGACTAACTTCTGTCGGTGACAGAGACAAGCTTTTGAGCTACACAGAGCTCCTCTTCAGGTCTAGGGTCTACTTCCTATGTGGAATGGCATTACTGGCTGTTGTTTTGTCACTAAGTTTCTCTACATGAGTGCCCAATGTTTAATGTATTTTAACACAGTTTGATTCAATAACCCCACTTTGCAACTTATTCCATATTTGCAGCTGAGTGATACGGAGTCTACGCAGCTTTGCTGTTTACTCAATCTTCTGATTTTAGCATTGTATCTTCTTCATATTTGGTTGTTGTTACATGTCCAGTGTTTCCAGCTATATCAGGAGCTGTATGAGCAGATGTATAAGTATAATGCTTGAGCTGCCCACACTCGATTACATAGTTCTTCTATCCGCAAGTGATGGTTTCTGAGTCTCTCATCCACGAACAGTTTGTCGTTGTACTTCGCCAGCCTGTTGTCGTGCTTCAGAACATTTCCCTTAGACCGCTTCATAGTCGTCTTGTCTCCAGTAGAAATGTGCTAAACTCCTTCTGCAGTATACTTCTGAAACCTAAAATCACCCTGGACATCCTGCAGGGTATTTAATCAGGCAGTAATACTGGGGAGGCCACAATTGAACCCTAAATTCTAACCAGTGCCATATGTATTGTACTAAACATCTTCCCCTTCTTTTGATGCATTATCTCACCCTTAGTTAATATAGCCTAGTGTCATACCTATAAAGGGAAGGGTAACAGCTCTCCTGTGTACAGTACTATAAAATCCCTCCTGGCCAGAGACTCCAAAATCCTTTTACCTGTAAAGGGTTAAGAAGCTCGGGTAACCTGGCTGACACCTGACCCAGAGGACCAATAAGGGGACAAGATACTTTCAAATCTTGGGGGGGGAAAGGCTTTTGTTGTGCTCTTTGTTTTAAGGGGTTGTTCGCTCTTGGGACTGAGAGGGACCAGACATCAATCCAGGTTCTCCCCATCTTTCTAAACAAGTCTCTCATATTTCAAACTTGTAAGTAAAAAGCCAGGCAAGGCGTCTTAGTTTTACTTTGTTTTCTCAACTTATAAATGTACCTTTTACTAGAGTGTTTATCTTTGTTTGCTGTACTTTGAACCTAAGACAGAGGGGGGTCCTCTGGGCTCTTTAAGTTTGATTACTCTGTAAAGTTATTTTCCATACTGATTTTGCAGAGATGATTTTTACCTTTTTCTTTAATTAAAAGCCTTCTTTTTAAGAACCTGATTGATTTTTCCTTGTTTTTAGATCCAAGGAAGTTGGATCTGTATTCACCAGGAGTTGGTGAAAGGAAGGAGGGGGGAAGGGTCAATTTCTCCTTGTTTAAGATCCAAGGAGTTTGGATCTGTATTCACCAGGGAATTGGTGAAAAGTTTCTCAAAGCTTCCCAGGGAAGGGAATGGTGGCAGTGGACCAGAACTAAGCTGGTAATTAAGCTTAGAAGTCCTCATGCAGGCCCCCACACTTGTACCCTAAAGTTCAAAGTGGGGATACAGCCTTGACATGGTGGCAGAGCGGTGGAGATCGTTTTAAACCCAAAAGCCAGTACGATTTTTTTTTCCTTCTAGCTGCTTGGAAGCAGAGCTGAAGGTAGATGCATATCTTATCTCTCCTTGCCTGAAGGCAGAGGTGTTAAGTTTTTTTAACAAGAGCCTTTGTTAAGAGAAGGGTTCAAAGTGAGCAGACTTTGACTGGTAAAAGGAATTTACAAGCTGAATTGTTTTTTTTTCTTTTTACATCCTCGTGAGTAGCTAGTTAGAAAGTCTCTGTTAACTCAGCAGCAGCCAGAGCTGAGTACATCCCAGTTTCAGTCAACTGCAGAGGGGTGTGACCCAGCACAAGAAAACAGGAAAATGACTACCAAAGAAGTAGCTAACAAAATAGAACTGGCCAAACTAGAAGCAGAAGAAAATGAAAGAAAACATCAGAGACTGCTTCAAATTAAAAAACTTGAAACAGAGCAGAATGAAAGAGAAGAGAAAGCCAAAGAGGAGGCCCACAAGAGAGAGATGGAGCTGGAAAAAGCCAAAGAGGAGGCGAGAGAAAAAGGGTAAAAATCATCTCTGTAAAATCAGTATGGAAAATAACTTTACAGGGTAATCAAACTTAAAGAGCTCAGAGGACCCCCCTCTGTCTTAGGTTCAAAATACAGCAAACAAAGATAAACACTCTAGTAAAAGGTACATTTATAAGTTGAGAAAACAAAGTAAAACTAAGACGCCTTGCCTGGCTTTTTACTTACAAGTTTGAAATATGAGAGACTTGTTTAGAAAGATGGGGAGAACCTGGATTGATGTCTGGTCCCTCTCAGTCCCAAGAGCGAACAACCCCTTAAAACAAAGAGCACAACAAAAGCCTTTCCCCCCCCCCCAAGATTTGAAAGTATCTTGTCCCCTTATTGGTCCTTTGGGTCAGGTGTCAGCCAGGTTACCCGAGCTTCTTAACCCTTTACAGGTAAAAGGATTTTGGAGTCTCTGGCCAGGAGGGATTTTATAGTACTGTACACAGGAGAGCTGTTACCCTTCCCTTTATAGTTATGACACCTAGTCCTTAGTTTGCCTTCTTTAATCACAGCCCCATGCTAGACTGACAGGCAAGGATTTCTGCAGTCCCAGTATAACTGCCACATCCCCTTCCAGGCCAGCATGCTGCATGCCTATCACATTAAGCACATGCTCTCTATTTGCACTCACACAACCCTCAATCTGGTTGCAATGACCCTATCTGTTGTCCCTCCAGTTCTGCTACAAGCAACAAATTCTGGCATCATCCACTTTCCTATTCTCACCCACCCAGCAAACCACTACCACAGGTCTCTCCATCTCTCATAGCTACAATTCTATGAGAGCCTCAGTACACTTACTGTGACCAGCCACTCTCTCTCATGAGCCACTTTTCTATCCAAGGAGCTATTTTGCCCTCATTTACTCGTCTCTGCCTTTCAGCCAATAGCCTTTGATGTAGAACCTATTCCAAAGTCCTTGAAAAAATGGAAGTGTATGGACCCCATTGAGGTTCCCTTGGCAAGAGCTCCCAGCAGAACTCCTAGCTGACCATCATGCTGTTCACAATATTAGCTCCACAAACCTTGCCAAACTTTTAGCATTGCTCATCACAGCTCATGGCCTATTTGTTTATTTAGAAAGTCACATCATCCACCCCCTGAGCAAATACAGACTGTGGTTAACAGCAAGAGAAGCGAGAGGAAAGTCTCTGCACCTTCTAACAGAGGGCAAAAGCATCTGCCATAGACAAGAGGGCAGCTTTGGTCAAACTCAGATGCCTTGAAGGGGCCAAGTCCCGCCCTCTAGCACAATAAGAACTGACAGTGTTGTTTGAATCAGAAGCATCAATATGAAATAGCAAAGCTGGCAATGGATATATTTCAAAGCATCTGAAACAGAATGTAGGAAAGATGCCTAGTTTTAAATGTATTTATTCTCAAACAGGTGCACGGAATTATGTGTAAATCCCTAGGCATCACACAGCAGGCTAAACTAAGAATAACAGTGACTAATCGATTGTTTTATTGTGCTCGGTGTTTACATCATTGATGCTACTTGCTGCTTCAGTGGCAGATTATGCCTCCTGCCCTGGACAGCACAGAGATGGAGCTGCCTTCGAAAAGGGCCAGCCCGTGGCACAATGTGGCATTAAAAAGAAAACAGGTACAGGACAATCTCCTGATGGTGCAGATGTGTGAGCACTGTGAAAACTCCTCTGTACCAAGCAAATCAGCACAGCTGTCAGACAGAGAGCACTTCCATTGTGTATTGTATTAAATACCAGGTGGCAGGTTCAGAAATTCCAGGCTGCGATTTGAACTTTTCCATTTTAACAAAGGAAGAACTATTCAGTCTCAAAAGGAAGCCTCCGAAACAGGAGCACAACTGTTTATATGGTCTAAAAAAAGAACAGCCACACAGCTGCTCATTGGGACAGCAACGTAAATTTGAACTTCTTCAGTCTCTGCTGAAAAGTCGGAGGAGGTTCCTGAGTCAAGTTTATAAAAGTTCAGGAAAACTGCTCATGCTTAGTGCTACTGATTTCTTCCTCCTGCCCTGTAGATAACCTAGTGGAGCTAATGATGCATGACCTGACAAGGGACACAACATCTCCAAAAGGATCAAAGATGGTTCTAAAAACCCTATCTGAGCAGGATCTGGTTGGGAAAGGTCAGCACAACTTCTCTAAAGGAGAATCTTACCTCTCCAAGGCCTGGTCTACACTACGACTTTAATTCGGATTTAGCTGCGTTAATCCGAATTAATCCTTAACCCGTCCACACAACGGAGCCAGTTACTTCGAATTAAAGGGCACTTAAAATCGATTTCTGTACTCCACCCCGACGAGCGGAGTAGCACCAAAATCGATTTTGTTAATTCGAATTAGGGGTAGTGTGGCCGCACACCACCGAATTAATGTGGTTAAAATTAATGGGGTAGTGTGGCCGCACACCACCGAATTAATGTGGTTAAAAACCGAATTAATGTGCTTAGTGTGGCCGCGCACAATCGAATTTATACAATCTGTTTCCCAAATTCGAATTATCTAAATTCGAATTAATCTCGTAGTGTAGACGTACCCCAACCTACCAGAATTCTGACAGGTTTCAGAGTGGTAGCTGTGTTAGTCTGTATCAGCAAAAACAACTAGGAGTCCTTGTGGCACCTTAGAGACTAACAAATTTATTTGGGCATAAGTTTTCAGGGACTAAAAGCCACTTCATCAAATGCATAGAGTGAAAAATACAGTAGGCAGTATATATATCACAGCACATGAAAAGATGGGAGTTGCCTTACCAAGTGGGGGGTCAGTGCTAACAAGACCAATTCCATTAAGGTGGAAGTGGACTATTCTCAACAGTTGACAAGAAGGGGTGAATATCAAGATAGGGAAAATTACTTTTGTAGTACTAACAAGGCCAATGCAATCAAGGTGGACATCGCCCATTTCCAACATTTGACAAGAAGGTCTGAGTATCAGCAGAGGGAAAATTACTTTTTGTAGTGACCCATCCACTCCTAGTCTTTATTCAGGCCTAATTTGATGGTGTCCAGTTCGCAAATTAATTCCAGTTCTGCAGTTTCTCATTGAAGTCTGTTTTTGAAGTTTTTTTGTTGAAGAATTGCCACTTTTAAGTCTGAATTCTGAGGGAGTCAACAAACTAATGGATAAAGGAGAACAGGTAGCAGAACGTATCTGAACGTTCAAAAAGCCACTGATAACGTTCTCCATGAGAGACTGTTAAAGGAACTAAGTAGGCATGAGGAGAGTGACAATGTGCTGCCACAGACTGGACACGGGTTAAGAGTAGAGCTGGTAAAAAAATTGGGAGATTTTCTGCAGAAATTTTGAATTTTTGGCTGAAATTCAAATGCCAAAAAAATTGGCCAAAATGTCACCTCTTTTGATTTGGAAATGCTGCCATGGTGCCTCATGCTTTCATTTTTCCATAGGCTTGACTCTCCAGCGCATCATGGGGGATAAAGTAAGATCATAGTCTCCCCTCCTGAAGAGAGGAAATGGTGCATCATGGGAGTCCCTGGCTGCATCACGGGAGTTGTAATCCAGCTGGTGAGCCTGGCCCATAGAAGAGAATGGGGATTCGAGGCACCAAACTACAACTTCCATGAGGCACCGGGGCAACATTTGGAAATCAAAATCTCTCATTTTTTAGGCAGAAATATTTTGGTTTCAGGCATTCAGTTTTTCAGCAAAATAACAAGTTTTCCAGGGAAAGTAGACACTTTTCTACAAGAAATAGTTTTGTCAAACCCAGTTGTCTGTCAGAAACAGTTTGATGTGAAATTTTTGATCAGCCCTAGTTAAGAGATAGAAAACAGATAAGTGAAATGGGTCAGTGTTTAGTATGCAAGGATGTTAAAGATATCCATGCTAAGATGGGTTCAATTTAATATATTTATTGGTGATTTGGAAGAAGGGGTGAGAAAGGAGGTGACAATTTCCAGGTGATGTAGAATTGTGTCATCAGAGAAAGGATTGTGAGAAACTTCAGAAAGGCCTAATGAAACTAAATGACTGGAGATTACAGCAGCAGCTTAGATTAATGGAAGGCAAGTGCAAGGCAATGCATAACAGAAGGAACTATCTCTGCTCCTATACTTATATTCATCAATATGTTTTAAATGAACTGCAACCACACACAAGAAAGACATGGGCATCATTGGGGACAGCTCAATGAAAACACTGGCCCCAACCATCTAACTATGAATACTATGTTCAGTTCTAGTCACCGCATCGCTGAAAGGATGACACAGAAATAGAAATGATCCACAGAAAGGCAAATAAAGTGATTAGGTGCATGAAAAGACTTGATATGGGCAGTGATTAAGAAGATTGTGACTTTTTTTCAGTAGAAGACTAAATAGAAGTTCCTTGATAGAGGCATGTAAACAATTAGAAGCATAGGGCATGCCTATTAATACAAGACAAAGGGGACATACCTATGAAATTAAAAGACAACAAGTTTAAAACTGGGGAAAAAATATTTTCACACAATGCATAATTAATTTGCTGAACTCAGTGCCCCCAGATACACCTCTAACCATGATATAACGCTGTCCTCGGGAGCCAAAAAATCTTACCGCGTTATAGGTAAAACCACATTATATCGAACTTGCTTTGATCCGCCGGAGCGCGCAGCCCCGCCCCCCCGAGCACTGCTTTACCGCGTTATATCTGAATTCATGTTATATCGGGTCGCGTTATATCGGGGTAGAGGTGTATTGCTAAGGCAAAGAACATAATGTGATGCAGAAGAGGACTGTGCATTCCTGTGAATAGTAAAAATATTCAGCTATATGAGCTCAGCTAGGCATTCAGATGGATGTCAACTCTCATGCTTCAGAGAACAAACCAACCACTAACTGCCTGGGATTAGGAATAAATTTCTATCATGCCCAGGTCATCCCAGAATTGTCCAGTACAGCATTACTTGGACCTTTTCTGAAGCAGCTGGTACAGGTCCCCATCAGAGACAGAATACTGGGTTATATGGGCCACTGGTTTGATCAGGTGTGGGAATCCTACCTTCCTCATAAGATGCAGGAAGGAAAAAAAGTATATAGAGCATTGATCAAAGGGAATAAAAGGAAGAGCAAGCAGGAAATAAATCCTTCTGTACTTTGCTTTGGATGCCCTCTCTAACTAAGCACCTTATCAAGGACCCTAAGTCAAGGAAGAGGAAAGCAGCATCTCCCACAAGAATACCAGTAGCTGCACATCTACAAGCAGAATGGACAAAGGAGGGGAGATCCCAGCCTTCTATCTTCCTACCTAGACAATCCACCTGCAAAGTTACACTCCTTGTGTATAAATTAGAGCTGGTCAGGATTCTGTTTTATTATTTTTCTGCAAAAAAATGTAATGAAAAAGGAAATATTTCCCTTTCTGTGAATTTTTTTCTACAAAATATTTCAGGTTTTTCATACAAAAAATTAAAAATCAAAACTTTTTTTGTATTTTGGCAACCAAAAATATTTTGGCTAGGCAGGCAAGCATTTTGGTTTTACTGAAAATTTTGGCCTAAGAAAGTTTGGCCAAAAAAGTAAAATTTTTCATTTTCTGTGAAAAAAATTGAAATATTTAATCAAAAATGACCATTTCCTGCTGAAATTTCAGGTTTGATTAATATGCTATTTTTTTTTGTTGAAAAAAGTTCCAAACAAAACATTTCAAACAGTTCCAGTTTAAATCCATATTAAAGGAAGAAACTCCGGTGAATGTGACACTAATGATTTGAAAAGGAAACAATCAAAATGCCAAAGGAAAGGTTTGCACAGCAACACCAACTCTGTCATGCTGCACATCCAAGAGATTTCCTGGAAAACCCCATAACGTAGGTGCAATTGGCTGAGTTACCGCCATTACTACCAGACCCTTCTTTCTCCCACACTCCAGAATATGTCAATTTGTAACAATGAAACTAGGGTTACCATACGTCCGGTTTTTCCCGGACACGTCCGGCTTTTTGGTAATCAAACCCCCGTCCGGGGGGAATTTCCAAAAAGCCGAACATGTCCGGGAAAAATACTCCCTGGCTTACCTTAGAGCGGGCGCTGGGGGCTGCTGTGCTCCCTGACTCCTGGGCTCTGTAAGCGCCGAGCTGCCCGAGCGCTACCGGCTTCGGGCAGCCCCCATGCCTCTGGACCCTGCGCCCCCGGCCGGGCACTTCCCCTCCCAGGCTCCAGCTGCGCTGGGGAAGCGTCGGACGGGGGCGCAGGGTCTGGGGGCTGCCCGGCAAACCGTGAAGCCGGTAGCGCTCGGGCAGCCCTTTTCGCGTGGCTGGGAGGGAGGAGGGGGAATGCGGGTCGCTCAGGGGAGGGGGCGGAGTTAGGGCGGGGACTTTGAGGAAGGGGCGGAGTTGGGGCGGGGCGGGGTGGGAAAGGGGCGGGGCCAGGGCCCGTGGAGTGTCCTCTTTTTTTATTTTTTAAATATGGTAACCCTAATGAAACTAAACAGACAGTTTACATGAAGACAAAACAGACGATGGAAAGTTACAGAAAAATAACCGGGAGAGAGGATTGAAAACATTGACTTCTCTTCTGACATCACCACATTCTTATAGTGCCACAGTGTGCACCGCTCATAGACGCAAAGGCCAGAAGTGACCATTGTGATCCTCTAGTTTGACCTCCTACAGATATCCGGCCTCAAAACCTCACCCTCCCACTCCTGTCATTGGCCCATAACCTCTGGCTGAGTTACTGACATCCTCAAATCTTTATTTAAAAAGACTTCAAATGACAGAGAATCCACCATTTACTCTAGTTAAAACCAGCAAGTGACCTGTGCCACATGCTACAGAGGAAGGCGAAAAACCGCCAATCTGACCTGGGGGAAAATTCCTTCCCAACCCCAAATATGGCAATCAGTTTGACCCCGGGCATATGGGCAAGACCCACCAGCCAGACACCTGGGAAAGAATTCTCTGTAATAACTCAGAGCCCTCCCCCCTCTAAAGTCCCATCTCCAGCCATTGAAGATATGGGCCATGTGCCATTGTAGGCAATCTCATCATATCATCCCCTCCATTAACTTATCAAGCTCAATCTTGAAGCCAGTTAGGGGTTTTTGCCCCCATTACTCCCTTGGGACGCTACTCGTCTAATGGTCAGAAACCGTCGTCTAATTTCAAGCCTAAACTTACTAATGACCAATTTATATCCATTTGTTCTAGTGTCAATGTTAACCATTAAATAACTCCTCTCCCTCCCTGGTGTTTGTTCCTCTGATGTATTTATGCAGAGCAATCATATCACCCCTCAGCTTTTGTTTGGTTAGGCTAAATAAGTCAAGCTCCTTAAGTCTCCTGTCGTAAGGTTCTCCGTTTCTCTGATCATCCTAGTAGCCGTTCTCTGCATCTTTTCCAGTTTGAATTCATCTTTCTTAAACATGGGAGACCAGAATTGCACACAGTATTCTGGATGAGGTCTCACTAGTGCCTTGTATAATGGTACTGACACTTCCCTGTCTCTACTGGAAATACCTTGCCAGATGCATTCTAGGATTGGATTAGCCTTTTTCACAGCCAGATCATATTGGCAGCTCAGTCATCCTGTGATCAAGCAATACACCCAGATCTTTCTCCTCCTCTGTCGCTTCCAACTGATACATCCCCAGCTTATAGCAAAAATTCTTATTGTTAGTCCCTAAGTCCCATGCACTTCGCACTATTAAATTTCACTCAATTTCTATTACTCCAGTTTTCAAGATCATCCAGATCTTCTTGTGTGATAGTCTGGTCCTCCTCCATATTAGCAATACCTCCCAACTTTGTGTAATCCACAAATTTTATTAGCACACTCCCACTTTTTGTCCCAAGGTCATTAATGAAAATGGTAAATAAGATTAGACCTGAGACAGATCCTTGAGGATCTCTACAAGTAACCTCCCTCCAGCCTGACAGCATGATCTGTTGTAGTCTCCTCTTTTACAGGTTCTTACCCACCTTTTAGGGTGACCAGATGTCCCGATTTTAATCGGGACTGTCCCGATATTTCCTTGTTTGTCCTGCATCCCGACCAATGTTAGGTCGGGACACTGGACAAACAAGCAAATACTCCGGAGCCCGGAAGTGCTCATGTGCGCCCCGCCCCCTCTTTCCCCCATTGGCTCCCTCCCCGAATCCCCGCCTCTTCCCCAGGCTCGCCATTCCTCCTCCCTCCGGCGCTTGTGGAGGGAGGCCCGGGAGACGCAGGGGAAGTGCGGGGCCAGGGTAAGTGAGAGTCCGGCCTGGCCCCGAGCGCAGGCAGGACTCAGTCAGGTGGTAGGGAGAGTAGGGGGGCGGCCCGCGGGGCCAGGCGGTGGCTGTTCTCCTCCCCGGGCAGCAGGACTCGGGAGCAGCCGCTGCTGCAGCTCCCACTGCCGCGGGGGGAGGAAGCTGCCAATGGCCAAGCTCCGCGGCTGCAGATCTGGTGCCCGGGCCCGAACCCCCCGAGCCTGGGCCTGTTGCGGGGACCCAGCAGCGCGCACACTGCGCCCAGCCCCTGGCCAGTTGCATCTGGGCTGCTGCCCAGCTGGTGCTATCCCGCGGCGGCCCCGGGGCGGAGGCATCGGCAGCCCAGCCCCGTTCGTTCCCCTGCAGGACCCGAGCGGGACGGGGGAGCTGGGGCCTGCTGCCCCCACTCCGGAGCCGCCGCGGGATAGCACCAGCTGGGCAGCAGCCCAGACGCGACTGGCCAGGGGCTGGGCGCAGCGTGCGCGCTGCTGGGTCCCCGCAGCAGGCCCGGGCGGTTTGGGCCCGGGCGCCAGAGCCGCAGCCGCCAAGCTTGGCTATCGGCCGCTTCCTCCCCCCGCGGCAGTGGGAGCTGCAGCAGCGGCTGCTCCCGAGTCCCGCTGCCCAGGGGGGGAGAACAGCCGCCGCCTTTTTCCCTTTCTTAAATATAGATACATTAGCAATTCTCCAGTCATAGGATATGACCCCCAAGTTTTTGGATTCATTAAAAATCCTTGCTATTAGGTTTGCAATTTCATGTGCCAGTTCCTTTAATATTCTTGGATGGAGATTATCCAGGACCCCTGATTACACTGTTTGGGTTTGGCTTCCACTTTGGATGTGGTACTTCCATATCCTTGTTCTCATTAGCCATCCTGCCACTGTCCCCCAGCTCCTCATTGCCCTTATTAAAAACTGAGACAAAATATTTGTTTAGATGTTGGGCCATGCCTAGATTATCTTTAATCTCCATCCCATCCTCAGTGTCTAGTGGTCCCACTTCTTTCCTTGTTTTCTTTATCTGGCTAAAGTACGTTTTACTATTGGTTTTAATTTCCTTTGCAAAGGCTAACTCTGCTTTAATTTTGACAGTCCTCACTTTTTCCCTACACTTTCTGACCTGCAAGAGGTAGCTTTCCTTGCTGATCCATCCCATCTTCCATCCCTTGCTTTCTCTTAATCACCTGTTGAGGTGCTTCTTCACCAATTTAGTCTGCCATCCTTCTCTATGGGATGCAAGCTTCAGATAATTTCTGCAATTTTGACAAAGTAATTCCAGGCCTCCTTCACATTCAGATCCTTGAGTTCTTCAGCGCACTCCACTTCTCTAACTAATTCCCTTTTTTAAAGTTTGCCCTTTTGAAATCAAGGACCCTAGTTGCAGATCTATTGTTATTTATCCTTCCATTTAGTTTAAACTGAATTAGCTCATGATCACTCAAACCAAAGCCGACCTCACAACCTGTTCTTCTATGAGGTTCTCACTACTCACCAATACTAAATCTAAAATGGCATCACCTTTTATTGATTTAGGAATTATTTGGTGAAGAAATACATCGGCTAGCACATCCAGGAATGTTTGGACCCTACCATTATTAGTAGTACTTGCCCTCCAATCTATATTTGGGAAATTAAAGTCTCCCGTAATCACACAATTTCCAGTAGTATTTCATTAAAAATATTAAAGAGATCTCTATCCATAGCCATATACTGATCCTGGTGGTCAGTAGCAGACCCCAAGTACTATTCCAGGGGAGCCTCTGTTATCCTTCTTCCCCAAAGCGATTGTGACCCAAACAGAACGCTGCATTGAAACACCAATACAAAGAACATCTACAGAACTAGGAAACTACAATATTGGAGAGTACAGGCGCTGACTTTTATTTTTCCCAGAGGGTGCTCCACCCCTGCTCCACCCTGAGGCCCTGCCCCCACTCCGTCCCTTCCCCTGAGGCCTCATCCTCGCTCTGCCTGTTCCCGCCCCGGCTCCGCTCTCGCTGCTCTCCGCCCTCCCCTGAGCGCCGTCTGACAGCCGCCAAGCCACTGATCAGCAGCCCCGCCCAACAGATCTGGCTGGTGGGTGCTGAGCACCCCTTATTTTTTTCCATGGGTGCTTGAGCCCTGGAGCACCCACAGAGTCAGTACCTATGTTGCAGAGGTCACCACTAAACATCACTATTTATCACAGTGGTATCTGAGACACTTTAATAAGAAACTGAGGCAGCATCACCAATGTGGGGTTGCCATTGACAAATGCTGACTGTTTCAATTGCTACCATTTCATTTATTTCTGTTATCCAATAGTCCTTAGACAGTATTTTCATACTATAAATGTGCAAAAATAGTAAATTTAAACAATTTGTGGTTAGTGTTTGTTTCTGTTTATGCAAATTAGTCTGGAGAATAGCCCTCAGTTAGGACAAGACTTCTGGAAAGTTTCATTGTCCAATCATCAGTCCTTTTATTTAGAAATCTAACCTGTGCATGAAAGAGTGCCTGGCGGTTTTGCTAGAGAGGGAAACGTATTTCTTCCTGCCCCCTCACATAACAAAAGCAGGTGAATTGATTTTGCTTAAATGTTTAAAAAAAGAAATCATCTTCAGGCTGAGAATAAGCCTGGAAAATTTCAACTGGAAAGAGAAGTGATGAAAAAGTTATGAGCGTGTGAAAGAGGGTTCGAATGGAAATCTGACTAACTGATTTCTGAAAAGAAAATTAATTAAAACTATTTTGCAGATTCACATGGACTGCATCGGGGGAGGGGGGAGAGATTTCTAATTTTATATTTTGTATATAGGTCAAATATCAGCCATTCAGGTTCACTTCAGATTCAGTGGAGCCACTAGTGCTGCTTAAAAATCAGGCTTCAAAGTACTCCTCAGGGACTGTGGGAAGTATTCCAGGAAGTTTGATCTCTCCAACTTGGAGAGCACAGAACAGTAATTCAGTTCAGATCAAACACATGCTATATACTTGTGTTGGGGGGATGATCACCCATTTCTGCTGCTTCACTGTGGGGGATATTCCGGCTGGAAAACACAGGCTACCACAGAGAGCAAGGCGGCAACACACCTGAGGCTACTTCCAGGCGTATCTCTGCAGGGACTGGGAGGAGGTGGGGAGGGAGGGAAAAGAAGGCTGATGAAAATGATAAATAGTCCTTATACGGCAGAGACAGGTGAGATGGGAGGATAGGAAGGATGGTGCAGCGGACAGGTCACAGGAGAGGCAATTCCCAGCTCAACCACAGGCCTTGTGCAAGTCACTTAATCTCCCCTGCTGCTTGTTTCTGCAACTATACGATGGGGTAACAGCACTTCGTGCCTCAGGGGAGCTGTGGTGCTGAAAGCCCCAAATAGGTGCCCAAATAGCCCGGGACAGATGGCTAGATATAGAGCTTTGGCCAACAAGGCCAGGAGAGGGGAGACTGTCTGGTGCGCTTCAATGGTGCTGGGGAGTTTATTGCTGGTACTGCCGGAGGAGGCTGTCTCCAGCGCAGATCCTGCAATGGCATCGGTTAGCAGGAGACCGACAGAGGAAGGGGGACAGATGCTGTCAGGATTGAGCTGACGGGGCCAATGAGCAGCATGCAGTCAGTACCTGTCAGAAGTAGGAGCTGGGGAAAGGGAAGTTCCCAGGGCACATCACAGCTAGCTGGACAGAACACGCCACGCCTGGAAGCATCAGGCCCCAGGACCGTTATCCACAGAAACAGACTCATATGAACTGCATCGTACAAGGCTGGTTAGCTCACCCCATCTGATCAGGGCTCCTCAGCCACACTGACATAGGCTTCAGTCTCTGCAGTGAGGATGTCTACCCCTCCTATTGTGCCTCCAGCCCAGCCTGGCTAGATTAGAGTAGAGCTCCCAGGGGCGGACGGAGCCTCCAGATTCAATGGGTGCACTATACTGTAGCTACAGGCGGCACCAATCACCTGCAGCAGCACCCTCCACCCCAGCACTGATCTTGGCCCAATGTGGAGGGGAGGGCCCAGGGCTAGCTAGAGAGAGACTGAGCTGTGATCACTTTGCAGTGGTGGCTCTGGGCTTTGTGACCTGGCCCACTGGTCACAGCGCCTCTTGGGTTTGGCACCCTTGGTTTCATGATTTCTCCCAGGCCCCTGTGCATTTCCTGCAGTCTAAGCAAGCAACTTGAACCCAGGAATTCTGCCATGGCCTTTGGAGCTCAGCTCCACCACAGTCAGCACTGCTCCTACGAACGGAGTCGGCAGAACTCCTGAAGAGCCAGACACACGGGGAGGGAGAAGGAACCTACCCTGCGATCTGTTTAACCAACCCTTGCCATCTTCGCAGCAAGTCTAGCTGACAGGTTCATCTGCTCATTTTTCTGCCTCTAATAAAGAGGAGCTGGTGGCTTATTGGAGATTACAGGGGCTGAGCAGAAAGGAAGGCAGTCGAGCAGGGAGATGCAGCCATGCTGCCAGATAGGTTACTGACCTCAGCATTCAGTCAGCTATTCGCTGGGCAGTGTGTGTGTTCTGACCAAGTGCCATTGAGTAACCTTCATTTTCCGGGCCTTATCTCTTGGAACAAGAGCCAATCGTGGAGTCACCCCAACAAAGCTTTGGACAAGCCAACCTGGGGACAGCTGGCAGTAATACCCCCCACTAGTGCTAGACAGACCAGCCACCCCCAGAGACAAAGAAAGGCAACAGAAGACTTTTGTCTTTATGGGATAAATAAAGGCTGCCAAATCTCTTCAGTGCAGAGAAACTAAGGAACCTGGGCACGCGTAACCAGGCACTGAATAGAGGGGGAATGGGAGTGTGGGTTGAGGCAAAACAGAGAGACAAGGCTCCCATTGGTTAATAAACCAAGAACTTTAATCCAGGGCCTGGCCAATGTAGCGAGAAACCCTGGAGCCCCCCCAATGACAAACTGCCTGGGGCCTGAGGGCCAAATCTAACTTGTATAGTCATTACTGTACCACAATTAAATGCACGCCACCATATTCACACCTGGACCGGGATCTGCTGTTTGTGGCAAAGTGCCCCTAGATGATCTGCTTAGTCCAGCTCACCTTGCAGTCCCAGATGGAAGACACAGGTCCCATCTAGCCCTGGGAGCAAAGCTGGGATTCCAGCTTCAAATATAGAAAGATAGGAGGACATTTCCTCACGTGCAATGCGTGCAGACACAATTCCCATTCAGGGGGATTACACTACATGCCTGCATCAGGGAGGGAACAGATGCACCCCCGAATCACTTCCACTGCAGGGAGTGAATCAGGGGGAGAGTACACCTCTAATTTCAATGGCACTTCACCACTGATCTGTGTCGAGTCAGACACATCCCATCTCCAATAATCCTTCATTGCGGAAATTACAGCCAGCCAATAGACATAGAAAGGGTCTGCACGCAGGACCCATTGCTAGGGCAGAGAGAGCAGCAGCTTGGAAGATCCAGGACCTGGGAAATCTGCAGGGACGTGCACAGAAGATTTTTCAGTAGGAGAATCTGCACAGTAAATACTAAGCAAATCCCTGAGATTCCTGGGTCCACTAGCCACAGCCAGCACCAGATCTCATAAGTCCCTGCACCCAGTGCCTAGCCCCAGTACTGGCTTCTCCATTACCCTGAAGCTCCCCCTCCCCACCCACGCCCATTGCCCCAAACCAGCCCTGCACCCTCTATTACGCGGACATTCTTGGTGCTGCTGCCCAGAACCACCATTGCATTCTCTATTACACACAACGACTCCCTGTAATTTGGGGCACGGGGAGTCTTGCTCTGTACTTTGTGGGCTCTATGGTTTTGTTAGCATGCCTGAGGACTGAACTCGTGACATGTAGATCAGCAGAAAATGAACAACTTTCCTGCAATCATACAAGCAGGATCTCTCACTCATGTGGTTCGCTTAACCCTCTAGCTGCCAATGGTTTGGAGAGCTCGCCGCTAAAGGATCGTGCAGCTTTCATTAACTTATGGACCTTCTAAAGCCTGGAGGGTTAGTTAGGTGTAAATAAGAGACTGACTAGGACATCTGGAATTGATTTAGCTTTGAAAATACTCCACTGGAAAACCATGGTCCCTACAAGGAAGGCTGTCCAACTCCCAGCAAGGAGCAGCCTTCCTCGTGGCACTAGGGCTCTGCCACTAGGGCTCTGCCACTGGCCAAAGAGCAACAGTTCACAGCGTTCCACCATTTGACCCATGACACTTCACCATAGAGCTGAGGCCCACTGAAACTGCAGCTCCCAGCATGCAATGCTTCATCATGCTCCCAGCTGGCACCTGCTCCGTTTCCTGCACAATTCGGCCACCCCTGGTTTCGTGCGAGCCCAGCAAGCTGCGAAGGACCCTCCCCAGTTCACACCACTCGTTTCGGGAAAGCCAGTGACTCTTACCTTGAGCTTCTCAAATCGATCACTCAGCGATGCCACCTGGTGGTCCCGGTGGCGTCCCACCAGTTTGCATAAGGCACAGATCAACTGGTCATCTGCAACGCAGTACATGTTCACTTTCTCGTTCTCGTGCTCCAAACAAGTGAGTCCTCGGAAGTGTGTGTCTGGCACGGGCTCCACCAGGCGGTGGCTGGTGAACGGCTTCTTGTTGGGGTGCGTGGCCCGGAGGCAGCGGTCACAGTAGGACACCTCGCAGGTTATGCAGGTCTTCACCGCATCCCGCGGTGGGTCCTGCTCACAGAACTGACACGCTATCCTTTCACTGGACATGGCAGGGCTCTTGCGGTACGTTCTCTCTCGGCGGCTCTCGCTAGGGGAGTTGGGGCCACTCAGAGAAGCCTTTTGGAAGCGATCTATAATGTTCTGCAGGGTCACATTCCGCTTGAGGCCCTCTAGGCCGCGGTGGTTAAGGGAGATGACATACCTGCAGGTAGGGCACTGGAATGCTGTGATGGGCTCTATTGACTCACTGGAGGAGCAGCTGGACACCAGGATGCGATGGGCACAACTGAAGCACAGGCTGTGAGCACACGGCAGCAACAGAGGGTCTTCAAATAACTCCAAACAGATTGGGCAGGTCAATTCCGACTCCAGTGTTTCCATCTTTAGTTAAAACAATCCTGCTTCCGCATCAAAAACCAGGGAAGCTGGTCAGATACCTACAGGAGAGAACAGGAGAAAGGAGCAGCATGAGAGCAAGCTACTCAATACAAGAGACATCAGGAACTACATTAGCATCAGCAAAAGGAAAAATAGCAGTGACTCCTTCCTGCCAGAAACTAAGACCAGACATTTTCTTGGGGGAAGGAGGGAGGGATGACAGAGAAAAATAAGACATGCAGCCAGTGTGGATCTTAAATGCACCGCATTCACATGAGCATGGCAGGGGATGGTCCAAAACCTTCCATCACATCCTCAAGATCATATTCATACAAAGCTGAGACATTGACTCACAGTTTGCAGGAATATTTACAGACAGGAAATTGCGGGGGGGGGGGGGGGGGAAGGTGGTAAAAAAAAGCCAACTCTGCTATAAGGCTTTCCCTCTCGCCTGAGAAGGAAGCATGGGACATCAATGCAAAAAGCTAAGGCCAGGAAAACTGCACAGTTTCACACTGCAGAAGACAAGAAACAGAGGGGATCATGCCTGTCTTGTGTGCATGAGAATTCTGGTGTACATCAAGGAGGAAAAACAAGCAGCAACGATAAAACCCTAAACATTTTCTCTACTGATTAGAAAGCACCTACTTCTTTTCAGTGAAGGATCCCAGGGAAAGCATGGGAAGGGAGAGACTGGAGTCTTGGAACCTCTGACCAAGCAAAACAGTCAGGGACTCCAATGTATTGTTCTTTTGCTGTGTGTTTGAACCAGCTCCTCAGTCTTTGGGGTGGGGGTTGGGAAGGGAAGAGAGTGAGTTGATAGTCTCTAAACTTTCATCCCTCTATTTTCTCCAAAGCACTTCAAGGAAGAATGCAGGGGATCCTAAATCATCTCCAGCTGGAGGAAAACAGGGCTATATTTTTACACAGCCTCCTCTGAGGAAGGTTTGAAATGGGCTCTGTTCAGATGCCCTGCTTTAAGCTGCATCACAAAATGCATTTCCGAGCACAGAACAATAAATGGCTCTGATTTCACAGTGCATGAACTCAAATTGCTCCCCACTGCCCTGGGTAAAACGGGCTGCTCCATTTCATTCCTGACAAACTGAGTAACAGCTCACCCATCCCCCCCAGCCCCAATCCCAACCTTCTCCCGCCCCTCAGCCCAGGTCAGCTGCCTTCAACAAAAGTGCTTAAAAAGAGGCAATTAGCAGAGTTTAGATGGCAGTTGCTCCTCAGATGGCTGGGGAAAAAAGCGTAAGTGATGCGACACTCTCTACAGGTACATTATTAATAGGCTTGGCAAAAGTTTGTGTATTTTGATCATTTCGACAGTTAATATTGATGTTTCTTTTCAATCCATTTTTTAGTTTTTTTCACAGTTCATCAACATTATGGGAAAGGGAGCAAGACAATAATGATATAATGGCAGTAGACATTGAAAGTCAGAAAGTTAAAGCTCTATAACCATTAAAACCCAATTTAGCATGATCACGTGTCAAAATATACAATGGAAACATCCCTAAATGCTCAGAAGTTCTCAAGTGGCGTTTTTCTTACTTTTTGATTATTACTGCTGGAAATACTTTTTCCTCAATTTGTGTGTGTACTGTGAAACTGACGTGTACCAACATTCACCATTACAAATCTAATCCTTCCAAGTGTAATTATTAAACACCTACTGGATGAGCAATGGCCATCTGCAGTGGAGGTTGCCTGGTAAAACCACTTCCAGACCTCACACCAGCTTCTTTTCCAGGTGGAAATTTTCACTTCCGAAACACGCTAGAATAATGGACTGCAGGCACTAAGGAGAGGAAAAAACAAGTTGACCCAAAGGCTCCTGACACCTGGCATGATGCAGAGTGGCAGAGGCTAATCAGCAAGCAGGGGCACTGCAGTAGGCTGCGGGACAGTCTGGCTGTGTATATCTGACACGTGCTCCCACTAGTTCTGTTCTGTGTTAAAGAGGAGCGCACTGCACTGCTGGCAAACCAATAAACAGTTGGGCTGGTAGAGGCCCTGCAATGCATAATGCTCTGAGCTGGCTATCAAAGAGAATAGCTGGAAGGAGCTGGTTATGTGCCAAGCTGTCGTGGCACTGCCATGACTCAGAGGGACGGGCAGGATGGGCACGTGGCTGACCTGGGGGGTTTCTTACTCCTGGTGTGAGCGTGGCGGGTGTGGGGGACACTTGCCCAGGGCAAGACACACAGACTCCTGTTCCTCTCCTTCTCTTCCCAGGAGGGCAAAGGGAAACTGCCTGTGGGTAAATTAGTGCTGGCTGACCCTGTGGGAGGGAGCAGGAGTGCTGCCTACTGCTAGGTGCTCTCCCCTACCCCCCACCTGTAGCTGTCTTTGTTTGCTAGGGAGGCTCCTCATTAGCCCCATGGCCTCCCCCTGCCTTCCTGTGCCTTCGCCCTGCCCCTCAGCCCAGCGGGGGGGACTCTCCACTGAGGAATGGGGCAGCTGTTTCCCACCCTCACAGGGCGGCTCCTCCAGCCCCCACCAAGTCTGGGCCACTCTGAAAGAGCAGCCAGCCCTTTTCTATGGGCAGGCCCAGCCTCTTCTGCCCAGGGCATGGCGGTTGGGCATGGCCGTGGATAGCCACTTAGAGTGGGGCTCTCAGAAGAAACCCCACCAGTAAAAGGAGGGGTCAGTTATCCAGCCTGCCCTTTGCCTTCAAAATTAGAAGAAAACCAGCCAACAACCCAGCCCTAGTCATTCCAGATTGGCACCAGATGTTCCCTTGGTCTGTCACACCTCTGAGACGCTTGCAAACACCCTCCCACGCACTACTCGAGGTGCCACATTTCTAGTGGCGGGCAGGCGGCTGTTTGTTTACTCCTGTGTCTGCAGCAGCAGCACTGTCAGTGATAAATGCACAGCCATGGGAATGGAGGAAACTCATTAATTTCTGCTAGAGAGCAGCAGGCGCTTTCTCACACAGCTTTTGAATATTAAATCTAAATCATCACATTCGATTACTCTTATTACATCTTAGCAACAAAGTAACTTTAAAATCTATTTAGACTCAAGAGAACACAGTCCTTAGCATTGACATAGCAGAGTGCTTGACGGGCAATGACTCGGTCATCCTTACAAGTTCCTGAGAGGCAGGTAAGGAGGAGTTATTTCAGAGATGGAAAAAATGAGGCATAAAGGAGTTAGAGACTTGTCCACAGGGCCGGCTCCAGGCACCAGGCTACCAAGCACATGCTTGGGGCGGCACCTGGTAAGGGGCGGCCAATCTTGGGGTGGCGGGGGGGGTAGCTTGGTGCGGCATTCCGCGGGGGGGCGCTCCGGCGGCGCAGTGCTCGGCGGGGGGGGGGTGGCTCCGGCGGGGGGGGCGGCACTGGGCGCGGCACTCGGGGGGGGTTCCGGCGGCGCTCGGCGGGGGGGGTTCAGGGGGCGGCGCTTTTTTTTGCTGCTTGGGGCAGCAAAAAAGTTAGAGCCGGCCCTGCTTGTCCAGACAGCAAATTGGTGACAAATGGGATTAGAACTCAGCTTCCTGGATCCCAGCCCCATGCTCAATCCACTAGACCACAGCACCTTTCATTGCCCCCACAAAACCCTACAATGTGGTCTAAGTAAAATCTGTTCCTCAATATAACGTCCCTGATTCTGAAAGAATTAATAGACTAAATCAGTGGTTTTCAATCTTTTTTCATTTGCAGACCACTAAAAATTTTCAAATGAAGGTGCAGACCCCTTTGGAAATCTTAAGCATAGTCTGTGGACCCCCAGGGGTCCATGGACCACAGGTTGAAAACCACTGCACTAAGTCATTCCTGTGGGAAGATCCTGGTAGCAAAGCCTCAGATTACACTGTGAGCACTTTGACATCAGAGGCAGTGATCTGAAGTACATGACTGCGTCCATCACTGCAGTGACACATTTCTCTCTCTCAGTGGCAACTCTGCTCCTGAGGGAAGTCCTGTGTACCAGAAAGGTCCCCAATCTGAATAGTTACTGCCTGCCCCGGAGAGCAACCATTTGGTAGGAACACGAACTCTCTTAGCATTTATGACCAGCCTCGGATGGTGTCATAAACAGATAGTTAAGGGTTAATGCCTCTTTTACCTGTAAAGTGTTAAGAAGTTCACCTAGCCTAGCTGACACCTGACCGGAGGAACCAATGGGGGGATAAGATGTTTCAAAAGGAAGAAGGGAAGTTTCCTTTGTTTAGAGTTTAGTTTCAGTTTTGACCAGAGTGGGAAAGCTCCAGAAATCAGCCTCTTATCACGTAGTGAGTATTAGTGAAGGGAATAAATAGGTTTATGTTTATTTTCTTTGTAACTTGTCTTGGGCATTAGGGAATAATTAAATAGGGTATTTTTTGTGTATCTAAGTTTTTGCCCAGGGAAACATCCTCTGTGTTTTGAATCTGTTGTCTGTGAGATCAGCTTGTATGCTATCTCCCAGAGGGTTTCTTTTACCTTTCTTTTCTTTAATTAAAAGCCTTTTTTTTAAGAACCTGATTGATTTTTCCTTGTGTTAAGATCCAAGGGGATTGGATCTGGACTCACCAGGAATTGGTGGGGGAAAGAAGGGGGGATGGTTAAATTCTCCTTGTGTTAAGATCCAAGGGTTTGGATCGGTATTCACCAGGAAATTGGTGAAGAAGTCTCTCAAGGCTACCCAGGGAAAGGAGTTAGAACTTGGGAGTGGTGGCAGCAAAACCAGATCTAAACTGGTAATTCAGTTTAGGGGTTCACATGCAGGTCCCCATATCTGTACTCTAAAGTCCAGAGTGGGGGTGAAACCTATGACCGATGGAAAGAACCCACCCACCACTCCAAAGCATCAGCACTTCCCTCAACTGAGGGACCTCTGATCCAGCTAAAAGGACCTGCACTTCCCCCAGCATTGTATCACTGCAGCGCCCTCAGCCACAGCCCTGCACTAGCCTCTGGGTGAGCTGATGCCATCTCCCTAACGCCATTGGTGGAAACAATCAGACTCAGCAGATCCGCTTTGCAGCTTTGTCGTTCCTTTGCATGTCGGACTGACTAGCATGTGCCGACCACGCGCAGACCAACCTGCCTGAATTCCTTCAGAGCAGATGCTCCAAGCAATACCTACCCTTGGAATAAAACGTTGCACAAGACTTCTCTTGTTGTAGTTCCTGCAGGCCTGAGGCCAGGCTGGTCTCTCGCTGGTGTAAGTCAGGAGTAATTCTAATGAAATCCGTGGGACTGCAACAAAGAGGGCACACTGGAAGCGCAGAGCCTGGCTGTCTGGGGCTAGCAATAGCTACACGCCCTATTGTCAGGTACTCTCAAAGCTCTAACTCCCTTACATTATCTGGGAAGGGCAGAGCACCTTCCCTTGATGCCACAGTCACTGTGGGGGAGAGAGCGCGTAACTTTGGAGATAAAGGAGTCTGTTCTAATTACCATCCCCAGACCTAGACATTGACATGAAAACAGGTGGGGCAGAGAGCACTCTGGCAGCTGGAAAAGAGGGTTTGGTAGCTGGGAGGCATCTCACTGGAAGGGGAGTGGTCAGGAAGGTTTGAGAGCTGGGATGGCGCTCGAGGGTTCAGCACAGTGGTGCTTAGGGCAGAGAGGATTTGACAGACAGGAGTAGGAGCAGGGGCACTTTGGGAATGTCACAAGTTAATCTTAGGGACAGAAGACCCTTGCACCATATTGACCGGGCCAGTTCCTCCTCCTGCTGCCTCGGGGTCCCACCGTGGGTTTCTGTCTCCAACTCCAACAAGAGCAATTCTCTAAATGGCTCCAAAGCCCAGAGCAATCGCTAAGATCACAGGGACGTGACAGGCTCCTACGCAACCTGGGGGCAGTACCAGCAGCCGCTCCCTGACCACAAGTGGACTGACAGCAGCATGACTTGGGGACCCAGCTTCCCTGCCCAGCTTCAGGCATCTTCAAACATTCAATAACGCAGGCAGCTTGTTGGAACCTGCCTGAGCCAGTCCCCGCGTATCATACAATCTATTCCGAACTGCCTGGAATAACACTTGCAAGTGCCTCGAGCAGACTTTCATCTCTGCCTGCACCAGCTTGCAGAGCTTATAAAATTAAGTAATTAAAAATGTAATGTATCTTACTGCTGCAGTAACCTTTCTGAGGCCTTCCAAAAGTACCCAAGGACTCGGAGTGTGGAAAAGCAGCTGTGTCCAAAAACATTTGGAGAAAGGAAACTGTTCCCAGCACTAGCTTTTCCCTTTGTCCTAGTGCCAGTTCTCAAACCCCAACTCCTGTCTGGGCCATGGCAGAGTGAGGGGAGCAGCCAAGAAAGCTTTCCCACATGCCCCAATACTTCCATCTCCTAAACGGACTCCGCCGTACTCCTTTGTGATATCCAGGCCTGTGCAGATGGTAGGGATTGGGTTAAATATCTGTTTCACCACCATGCTGGCTATTCCTCACTGTTGTTGCTGCTGCTAGCAACTACACTGCATTTCCTTTGGTTTGTTCAGAATGTTGTGACCTTCTGACATTTATTACAAACCACCCTTGACTCAGCATTTGTCACTTGCTGAGGCGGGAGCCTCCAATTAGGTAAGCCCACCTGCTTTATTTTTAAGAGGCCAGTGCTTATAAACAGAATTCAGCAGTCCGTACAGAGAGCAGGGTTTACGATCATGAGTAATCTCATTCAGATCACTGGCAATACAAGAGTTGCAGAAATGAGCCCTAACTAAATACATTCTCCTCTGACCCGAGGCAAAGGAAGAGGGATTGCAGGCCAAAATGGGTTTGTTTGCCTTTCTAAAAACCTTAACAAAGGATATGCAGGCAAGGATTATAAAGGGAAGATTTCTGCAACCTTCTTTATGGAGTCACTGGTGCAACTGGTTAGTAAGACACCTGCTGCAGCTACAATGTCTAGGATATTCCCAAGGGACTTGCATCCTTCTGTTTTACGGCATCAGTTCCCAAACTATGGGTCGCGATCCCAAGTTGCGACGCTCCATCAGCAGATTGGGTTATGGTAATCCCAGGTGTGTGGAGGACACCATTTTGTAAAATCACAGTGTGATCTTGCACGTAGGGTCCATGCCAGGTCATGCTGTATGAAGGACACCAATCTGTCCAGATCACGGGAAACAATACATCTGAAAATGAGGTCATGCAGGGGAAAAGTTTGGGAACCACTGCTTTATGCCACAATTGCTCACCATCTGAGTTAGCCCCCCACGACAGCATCACACAGGCAGATGCACTGTAGAGATTTTACACCTTCCTTCAAGCACTAGGAGGCAAAAAACTGGACTACATGAACCATTGCTTTGTTCTCATACAGCCATTCTTATGGTAATCTCCTTTGCCCAGCACTGCAATATCTAATAGATCTGGGATAACGGAAAGAAGTCTTGAAATGGGTCTAAAGCAAACAGAGAAACGACATGGACTGGGAAGCTAGTCCAGATGCACCTGGGTGAATCAGTTGGCTCTGCTTTCAAAGTGCTTTTATTCTTCTTTCTTTTATGTTCACTTTGATGTCTGTGATTGATGCAGCGGATAGAACAGCTGATTAGATTAAAATCTGCTTTGTTTACAGTAATTAACTCCCTAAATATAAAAACTATACAATATTAACAAGGCATATGAGGGCAACAGCATGTGTCATAATGCACAGGCTCTGCATGAGGGTCTGAGAGATCAACTATTCCAAACCACAGCACAAATCACCCTCTGGGGAAACTACAGGAAAGCAGCTGTTGGACAGGGCTACAGTTACAGGAATCAGTGTTTCAGTAAAGTTCAACATAAAAGCAAATATTTTTGCCATGGAAACACTTGGGTGGGATGGCTTTCCATGTAGTTATATAATCCATCGGTACACACGTTGCCTTCACAGCATATCTACCAAGGGCCTCTGCTTGTCAAAATGTTGGTGTAACAAGCAGCTTCACATTGGTCTCCATTGATATTTAAGCAGAAATTCTGCTGAAAGTTCATTCCAGGCAGCAGCCGATAGTCTCCCACCCACTCAGCAGAGGGGTTCAGGTATCAGACATCAGCTATTTCCAGCATTCTTTCTGCTTGATCAAAATCTCATCTAAGGTGCTAATTCAGTAAGAAATTGGAAAATATTTAGCACCTAACGGGGAAATTTTAAATGTAGATGAATTCTGCGAGTCTCATTCTGCTGCCAGGGTTCCTCTAACTCTCCAGCAAAGGGGCAGGCAAAGTGGGGCCAGTACCCACAACCCACCTTCATCTTTAACATCAGGACGTGGCCTGCAGAGCCCCTTTTGGTCAGGATGGAGCATTACATGCTGGGAGCTGCAGCCTGTGAGCTACAACTCTATGCTGAAGACAAAAGCAGCCACGTACCACAATCCAGAACTCCACACTTGATGTGTGAGCCACAGTTTGCATCACTAAACACGGAAGTGAGTTAGTGGGCAGAGTGCAGGGGAGTCAGTCAAAGGAACTTGATCAAAAGGGTTTAAAAGAAAAGAATAGAGAACTCAGCAGCACTGCGCACAGAAGCAGATTACAGATCCTTTTACAGATAACCCAACACAGGCCACTGAGGGTGGGGATCCTAGGAGCAGTGCTAGCCCATTCCTAATATGCCTGAGGAGATCCTCAGCAACTCTGCCCCAGAACTCTCACCAGCCTGGGCAATGTGGAAAATAACCAGTTTTCATCCTAGCAGCCACTCCCACAACACACCATCATTAGCTATTTTGCTGCCCCAGCACCCTGCCGATTGTGCCCTGCACTGTCAAGTCAATTGGTTTCATGAGAGCACATGGGAAACAGGGAAGGAGATTTTCTGAGATGGTGTCGTTAATCAGAGGCTATTTTATCCCAATTAAGGAGCAGTCTCAGGCAGTGACAGTGCTGGAAAGTAACCTCAATAGTCCTGTTGGAGGCTTTGCAAAATCAAAGAGAAGTTAATGGTTCCTGGGATCAGTAGGTGCCATTGCAGTGCAGAGAGTGCTTGCCAGGGCAGTCACTGACCAGATTTTCATTTACTGCAACGAACATGTTCTGGTTCTGACTTCACCTTAAATCCCTGATGCAAGGACCCGCTGTGGCCTGCCAGAACCTTCACCTCTGAAGCAACAAGCCTCTCTGGCTGGAGCTCATTATCAGCAAGTTGGTGTGAACAAAGATCTCTACTTAGTCGCTTCCACCCTTTTGTAATCCTTTTTCTCCTAATAGAATAGGCAGATTCTGCTCTGCCAAGCATGTCATACGTATCAGTACATGGGTACTTCCTGTTCACCAGAGTGCCGGCCTATTAGAAAAAGGACAACGAAGCTGTGGCAGGATAAAAACAACACTTATGGCAAGTTGTTGTTGATGCTGAGAAACAAAAGCAGCTGTGTTAATTTCAGCTCCATTCAAAACACAAGGGGCGGAATCAATGTATGCCAAATAAAGAGGACAAAGACAGCAGAAGAGTCATTGAATGCAACATTGACACTATATAGATTGCAGAGCAGGTATTATAGCGGAGCACCAACTCCACTGTAGGTAAGATTGAGCATCGCTATCTGTTTAAAGGGCGACTCTTCTCCATGCTCTAAAATCTGTATGCTTAGAATCAGAATATCAGGGTTGGAAGGGACCTCAGGAGGTCATCTAGTCCAACCCCCTGCTCAAAGCAGGACCAATCCCCAACTAAATCATCCCAGCCAGGGCTCTGTCAAGCCTGACCTTAAAAACCTCTAAGGAAGGAAATTCCACCACCTCCATAGGTAACCCATTCCAGTGCTTCACCACCCTCCTAGTGAAAAAGTTTTTTCTAATATCCAACCTAAACCTCCCCCACTGCAACTTGAGACCATTACTCTTTGTTCTGTCATCTGGTACCACTGAGAACAGTCTAGATCCATACTCTTTGGAACCCCCTTTCAGGTAGTTGAAAGCAGTTATCAAATCACCCCTCATTCTTCTCTTCTGCAGACTAAACAATCCCAGTTCCTTCGGAGTGAGTGGGGGGCGGGGCCTCAGAGAAGGGGCACGGCAAGGGTGTTTGGGTTTGTGTGATTAGACAGTTGGCAACCCTCGTCATTGGAGCAAGGGGTTCCCAAGTTTTGCAGCTCACTAGTCAACTCTTTTTGCAGATAATTAAAGCCAGAGCTGGCAGCACCACCTGTTAAGGTTACCTGACACTTCCCAATTTAAGACCGTTTTCAGTTGCTTGTAACTTTCCACTTGTAACTTTTACCATTTGGGCCCAAATTTTCCATGCTGGGTGTCTGCCTCAAGCTGATTTTTTTTATTATTATTATTTTTATTTATTTAAACCAAAACAGTTCAGCCATTTCTAAGAACAAGTCTCAGGATAAACACGTTTTGCTCGTGTTAAAAAATTCGGTGATCTTTTCTCTGAGAAGCTCAACCACCACTATACTCTGGAGCAGGCGGGATACAATCCAGTTCTTCAGGGCAAAATTCAATTGCCCTACTCATGAGAATGTCCTTGCCTCATTCTCTAAACACATTCCAGCTTCTGCAACAAAGGAAGCTCAGGTCCTACAGAGGATAGTCCCCTTCACTGCCCAACCCTGATGCATCCCCAGAGTAGATCCATCCTGTGTACTGAATGAGGCAGGGGGTCTGTGGAAAAAACAGTATGTGATCATGTAATTAAAGACTGTCACAAGAAGGCCAAATTAAATTTGGACAGGCAACCTTAATTCTGGCATTTCCTAACGTTGTCATGCTTTACTTTGCACCTTAGTAATGTTCTTTTCTGTGTGTGTGTAAATGTAATAAACAAAAACCACCAGGCCCAGAACGGAAACCTGAAATGTGAAAAACCTTTGGCAATGTTGAAATTTGAGCATGTGTGTGCGCACATTAGTGTTTGTGCATGCATACATGTGCACACAAGCTTGCTCTTGTTTTCTGACTCTTAGGGCTCGTCTACAACTACTGCTTAAGTCGATGTAAGTTATGTCGTTCAGGGGTACGAAAAAGCCACCCCCCTGAGTGACGTAAGTTACATCGATTTAAAGCAGTGTCTACAGCACGCTATGTCAGCAGCTTCTGCCTCTCGTTGAGGTGGAGTAATTACATCTTCATCAGATGTGCTGCAGCTGTGCCGATGATTTACTCTAATCCCATGACTACCTAGTTTCCTTAATAACTCGTGGACTTTGACAAAGGATTTTAAAAGTCCAAATAAATTATCTCAGCCAGTTCTCCACTATCATTTTGTTGAAATGCTCACAGAATCCTCGTAGACTAGACAGGCCTAGTTTTCCTGTACAGAAATGTTTGGGTGTCCCTAATCTGTCATGTTCCGCAAAGTATTTTTTAACTCTAGTTTTAATTATTTTCTCAACTAATTTTCTTGGCACTAAAAAAAGCCCTTACTGGTGTGTAAATTCCCAAAATCCCTCCTTCTACCTTTTTTAAAATTAAAGATAGCGTCAACAAGGTTTTACTCCTGTGGAGCAGCTGACTTTAATGAGAGATTACAAGATCTTTTAGCAGTTCAGTCACTTCAGTTCTGAATTCCTCCAGAACAGTTGGCAGCAGTCACAGGGCCTGATGATCTGCTGCTGTTTAATTTAGCCATTTATTCCAGCACCTCACTTGCTGCCATAGCTCATCTTTATCTTCCCCAACAGTCTCTTGATAGATGGAAAGAAATAAATTAGCTTCTCTGCAACATCCTTTTTCTTCTTCCTTAATTTCTTCCTTTACTCTCTGGTTGTCTAGCAGACCCCCCATTCTCTCACAGGCTTGCCTCTTCTGAGATTCTGAAAGGATCTCTTGGTCCTTGGCGGCTGCTAGTGTTATTTTGGGTTGTTTTAATTATGTCTTTGGCTAGCTGTCTTCAAATAGCTCTCTCCTTATGTGCTGTAAAACTAGCTGTTGCAGGAAGCAATCACTCAGGTGTCAAGAAACTGCTTCTCTAAATCATGTCTGATTGTGACATCTGACCACTTAACATGTGAGCCGCCACCCATTATTGCTGTTTTATTAGACTTAGGGTATGTCTACACTACGAAATTAGGTCGAATTTATAGAAGCCGGTTTTATAGATATTGGTTTTATACAGTCGATTGTGTGTGTCCCCACATAAAATTTCTAAGTGCATTAAGTCGGCGGACCGCATCCACAGTACCGAGGCTAGCGTCGACTTCCGGAGCGTTGCACTGTGGGTAGCTATCCCACAGTTCCTGCAGTCTCCGCCGCCCATTGGAATTCTGGGTTGAGATCCCAATGCCTGATCATGCAAAACAGTGTCGCGGGGGGTTCTGGGTACATGTCGTCAGGCCCCTCCCCCTCCGTCAGAGCAATGGCAGACAATCGATTCGCGCCTTTTTACCTGGGTTACCTGTGCAGACAACATACCACGGCAAGCATGGAGCCCGCTCAGCTCAGTTCAGCTCACCATCACCATGTCATCTGGGTGCCGGCAGACGTGGTACTGCATTGCTACACAGCAGCAGCTAATTGCCTTTTGGCAGTAGACGGTGCAGTATGACTGGTAGCCGTCATCGGCTATCTGGGTGCTGGCAGACGTGGGGCTGCACTGCTACACAGCAGCAGCTCCTTGCCTTTTGGCAGTGGATGGTGTATTACGACTGGTATCCGTCGTCGTCGTACTCCTCAGTGAGTTCAATCAGAGGCACCCGGGAAAGTTCTTCAGCAGAGTTCTCTAAGAAATACTGCACCAAACTTTCCACTCTGGGCATCTGATTCTTGACGATGATGGCTATCAGTCGTAGTACATCATTTTCTGCCAAGCACCCAGAAGTTGCTGATGGCTATCAGTCATGCTGCACCGTCTGCTGCCAGCTTAAGATGTAAAAAATAGATGGACCAGATGTGACGAAGTGAGGGGTTTTCTTGTTTTCTGTGGGGTTTCAATGGTTTGCATGCAGAGGGGGTGGGACTCGGTTTCCCTGGGTGTTACTGGTTTAACGAGGTGAGGGGAGAGGGAGTGTGTTTTGCAGAGGACCGGAGAGAGGACGTGGGGACCCAGCCGGTGGCCGGGAGGATGGATACCCCAGCGACCGGTGACCTGGCAACCTGGTGACCCAGAGGCCCAGCTGAGGAGACGCAGCCGGTTCTGGCCAGTGGGAGGACAATGGGCTGCAGAGTGAGGACCCAGTGACCTAACCAGCCGGTTCCAGCCAGAGGGAGAAGCAGGAGGGGAGGCCCCGGTTTACGACCCTGTTTACCTGGAGGGAAGACAATGGACAGAGGCGGGACCTGGGGCCGGTGATCTCAGATGCCCAGCTGGGAGCAGGGGGGCTCTGGGCTGGAGAGGGGGAGCAGGCAGAGCCCACCTGGATGCAGAGAGACTGGGATGTGCTGGGCTGAGGGAGGCCAGGCCTGAGGGTCAGAGAGTTTCCTGTGCTGTGTTCAACTCTCAATAAACCCTTCTGTTTCATGCTGGCTGAGAGTCACTCCGGTCTAGAGAACAGGGTTGCATCAACCCCTTCGGGGGTGGAGGCCCCGGGGGTCCAGAGCGAGTGGACTCCCTGAGGGGGCCCATGGCAGAGACAGACGTGCTAAGGCTCAGAGAGGTGCGGATCCAGGAGGTGGAGGGGCCAGACCCCGAGAGAGAGTGGACCCCCGAGAAGGGCTGTCTCACTAAAAGGGGCACCCCCCATGGACCGCACGGGGCCTGACCCCGAGAGAGTGGACCCCCGAGAAGGGCTGTCTCACTAAAAGGGGCACCCCCCATGGACCGCACGGGGCCAAGAGTGGGCACGATCTGTGAGTCCGTGACACCAGATCTGTTCTGTATTCATTTGCTTCCCCCTCTCTCCGTGAAATCAACGGCCTGCTAAACCCAGGGTTTTGAGTTCAATCTTTGGGGGGGGCCATTCTGTGTGACAGTTGTTTGTGTTTCTCCCTGATGCACAGCCACCTCTGTTGATTTTAATTCCCTGTACCTGTACACCATGTCATCAGTTGCCCCTCCCTCCCTCTGTCAGACAATAGTTTCGCGCCTTTTTTCAGACCAGACGCCATAGCACTGGGATCATGGAGCCCGCTCAGATCACCGCTGCAATTATGAGCACTATTAACACCACGCGCATTGTCCTGGAGTATATGCAGACTCAGGACATGCCAAAGCAAAACCAGGACCAGCCGAGGAGGCGATTGCAGCGTGGCAACGAGAGTGATGAGGAAATTGACATGGACATAGACCTCTCACAAAGTACGGGCCCCAGCAATGTGCAAATCATGGTGTTACTGGGGCAGGTTGATGGCGTGGAACCCCGATTCTGGGCCCGGGAAACAAGCACAGACTGGTGGGACCGCATCGTGTTACAGGTGTGGGACGATTCCCAGTGGGTACAAAACTTTCGCATGCGTAAGGGCACTTTCATGGAACTTTGTGACTTGCTTTCCCCTGCCCTGAAGCGCCAGAATACCAGGATGAGAGCAGCCCTCACAGTTGAGAAGTGAGTGGCGATAGCCCTGTGGAAGTTTGCAGTGCCAGACAGCTACCAGTCAGTCGGGAATCAATTTGGAGTGGGCAAATCTACTGTGGGGGCTGCTGTGATCCAAGTTGCCAGGGCAATCAAAGACCTGGTGATATCAAGGGTAGTGACTCTGGGAAACGTGCAGGTCATAGTGGATGGCTTTGCTGCAATGGGATTCCCAAACTGTGGTGGGGCGATAGACGGAACCCATATCCCTATCTTGGCACCAGAGCACCAAGCCACCGAGTACATAAACCGCAAGGGGTATTTTTCAATGCTGCTGCAAGCCCTGGTGGATCACAAGGGACGTTTCGCTAACATCAACGTGGGATGGCCGGGAAAGGTACATGATGCTCGCGTCTTCAGGAACTCTGGTCTGTTTCGAAAGCTGGAGGAAGGGACTTTCTTCCCGGACCAGAAAATAACCGTTGGGGATGTTGAAATGCCTATCGTTATCCTTGGGGACCCAGCCTACCCCTTAATGCCATGGCTCATGAAGCCGTACACAGGCAGCCTGGACAGTAGTCAGGACCTGTTCAACTATAGGCTGAGCAAGTGCCGAATGGTGGTGGAATGTGCATTTGGACGTTTAAAAGCACGCTGGCGCAGCTTACTGACTCGGATAGACCTCAGCGAAACCAATATCCCCATTGTTATTGCTGCTTGCTGTGCGCTCCACAATATCTGTGAGAGTAAGGGGGAGACATTTATGGCGGGGTGGGAGGTTGAGGCAAATTGCCTGGCCGCTGATTACACGCAGCCAGACACCAGGGCGGTTAGAAGAGTACAGCAGGGCGCGGTGCGCATCAGAGAAGCTTTGAAAACCAGTTTTGTGACTGGCCAGGCTACGGTGTGAAACTTCTGTTTGTTTCTCCTTGATGAACCCTCCGCTCCCCACCCCCCCACCCCCCGGTTCACTCTACTTCCCTGTAAACCAACCACCCCACCCGCCCCTCCCCCCTTCGAGCACCGCTTGCAGAGGCAATAAAGTCATTGTTACTTCACAGTCATGCATTCTTTATTAATTCATCACACAACTAGGGGGATAATTGCCAAGGTAGTCCGGGATGGGTGGGGAAGGAGGGAAGGAAAAGGACATACTGCAGTTTAAAACTTTAAAACTTTAACACTTATTGAAGGCCAGCCTTCCGATGCTCGGGCAATCATCTGGGGTGGAGTGACTGGGTGGCCGGAGGCCCCCCCACCGTGTTCTTGGGCGTCTGGGTGAGGAGGCAATGGGACTTGGGGAGGAGGGCTGTTGGTTACACAGGGGCTGTAGCGGCGGTCTCTGCTCCTGCTGCCTTTCCTGCAGCTCAACCATACACTGGAGCATATCAGTTTGATGCTCCAGCAGCCGGAGCATCTACTCTTGCCTTCTGTCTGCAAGCTGACGCCACCTATCATCTTCAGCCCGCCACTTGCTCTGTTCAGCCCGCGATTCATCCCGCCACCTCTCCTCTCGTTCATATTGTGCTTTTTTGCACTCTGACATTGACTGCCTCCACGCATTCGGCTATGCTCTTTCAGCGTGGTAGGACATCTGGAGCTCCGTGAACATATCATCCCGAGTCCGCCGTTTTCTCCTTCTAATCTTCGCTAGCCTCTGCGAAGGAGAAACATTTGCAGCTGGTGGAGGAGAAGGGAGAGGTGGTTAAAAAGACACATTTTAGAGAACAATGGGTACACTCTTTCATGTTAAATTTTGCTGTTCACATTACGCAGCACATGTGCTTTCGTTACAAGGTCGCATTTTTCCTCTTATATTGAGGGCCTGCCGGTTTGTGTGAGAGATCACTCACGCAGTGCCAGGCAACAGAATTCGGCTTGCAGGCAGCCATGGTAAGCCACAGTCTTTTGGCTTTTTTAACCTTCATAACATGTGGGAATGGTTTCAAACAGCAGCGCCCTCATTTCCCATACCAAGGACCCATTGGGTTGGCCATTTAAAATGGGTTTGCAATGTAAAAGGAAGGGCTGGAGTTTCCGGGTTAACATGCAGCACAAACCCAACTACCCCCTCCCCCCACACACACACACACAATTCTCTGGGATGATCACTTCACCCCTCCCCCCCACCGCGTGGCTAACAGCGGGGAACATTTCTGTTCAGCCGAGCAGGAACGGGCACCTCTGAATGTCCCCTTAATAAAATTGCCCCATTTCAACCAGGTGACCGTGAATGATATCACTCTCCTGAGGATAACAAAGAGAGATAAGGAATGGATGTTGTCTGCATGCCAGCAAACACCGGGACCATACGCTGCCATGCTTTCTTATGCAATGATTCCAGACTACGTGCTACTGGCCTGGCGTGGTAAAGTGTCCTACCATGGCAGACGGGATAAGGCAGCCCTCCCCAGAAACCTTTTGCAAAGGCTTTGGGAGTACATGAAGGAGAGCTTTCTGGAGATGTCCCTGGAGGATTTCCACTCCATCCCCATACACGTTAACAGACTTTTCCAGTAGCTGTACTGGCCGCGATTGCCAGGACAAATTAATCATTAATCATTAAACACGCTTGCTTTTAAACCATGTGTAATATTTACAAAGGTACACTCACCAGAGGTCCCTTGTGTGCCCTCAGGGTCTGGGAGCACGCCTTGGGTGAGTTCAGGGGTTACTGGTTCCAGGTCCAGGGTGATAAACATATCCTGGCTGTTGGGGAAACCGGTTTCTCCGCTTCCTTGCTGTGAGCTATCTTCATTGTCTTCATCATCATCTTCTGCATACCCCGAACCCGCTTCCCTGTTGCGTGTTTCTCCATTGACGGAGTCAAAGCATACGGTTGGGGTAGTGGTGGCTGCACCCCCTAGAATGGCATACAGCTCCGCGTAGAAGCGGCATGTTTGCGGCTCTGCCCCAGACCTTCCGTTTGCCTCTCTGGCTTTGCGGTAGGCTTGCCTTAGCTCCTTAATTTTCACGCGGCACTGCTGTGCGTCCCTGTTATGGCCTCTGTCCTTCATGGCCTTTGAGACTTTTTCTAATATTTTGCCATTTCGTTTACTGCTACAGAGTTCAGCTAGCACTGATTCGTCTCCCCATATGGCGAGCAGATCCCGTACCTTCCGTTCTGTCCATGCTGGAGCTCTTTTGCGATCCTGGGATTCCATCATGGTTACCTGTGCTGATGAGCTCTGCGTGGTCACCTGTGCTCTCCATGCTGGGCAAACAGGAAATGAAATTCAAAAGTTCGCGGGGCTTTTCCTGTCTACCTGGTCAGTGCATCTGAGTTGAGAGTGCTGTCCAGAGCGGTCACAATGAAGCACTGTGGGATAGCTCCCGGAGGCCAATAACGTCAAATTCCGTCCACACTACCCCAAATCCGACCCGCAAAGGCCGATTTTAGCGCTAATCCCCTCATCGGAGGTGGAGTAAAGAAACCGGTTTAAAGGGCCCTTTAAGTAAAAAAAAAGGGCTTCGTCGTGTGGACGTGTCCAGGCTTAATTCGATTTAACGCTGCTAAAGTCGACCTAAACTCGTAGTGTAGACCAGGCCTTAGTTGCCTCTTTAAACTCCCTCAGCACTAGATACTTAGCATCCTTTCCATGATCAAGAGGTCAGCAATATAACTCTGGTAGTACCTTTGTATTCTGGTGACTCTGGATACAAACTATTACCAATTTCTCAGTATGGCTCTCTCCACTTAGAAGTTCATTAGAGTCTATGAAATCTTCCAGGTAAATGATGCCCTCCCACCTCTAGGATCTCAGCTGTCCTTGCTGGGTAATTTAGAGCCAGGTTTAGCACACAGATCTGCTGTCCTCACTATCCCGTGGATCTTTGTCATTCCACCAGGTCTCAGTGATCCCTGTCATCTCAGGCTCCTTTTCCATTGCCTGGCATTTGAGTTCACCCATTTTGAGACATTAGCTTCTTGTGTTGCTCTACAGACATTTACTGTTATATTTTTGGCAATGTGTATTTTTCATTTAGCTTCTTTAGCGAACACCTTGATCCTATTCAGAATTTACCTCTGATCTCAATCTGTCTCTGCCCCAGTTTATCTATAATTTCTGTCCTGTCCTTTCCCGGCTATAAAGAGACTTTTGTGTTATAAACATCCCTAGCAGAGATCTTTCTCCAACATGAATGCTCCTTTCCCCCTCCCACTAGGATAAATAACCCCCTGAAACCTTGTTAGCTGGGCATGTCAGCTGTCTGGCTCTCCTTTGGGTAAGTGTGGAACCCTGCTCCCCTTCCATATAGACTCTGCCCTCCCCAAAAAGTTTCCCACTGCCAGACGTAAACCATTCCTTTCCATCACCTTCACCTGGGCTCTGAGGTGCCCTCTGGTCTAGCTTGGTGTGTGTGTTGAACTGGAGGCATTCCAGGGAAAGCTGCCACAGAGGCCTCTCTTTCCTAGCAATCTAAACGTAGCTTCCAGGACCTGTCTCCTACACCTCCCTATCCATACCAGGAGACATGGGCTCCTCCCTGGCCACGCCTGTCTGGAAATCTGTCTCGGTGCCTTGCAAGATGTGACCCTCGCTGCCCGTAGGCGAGCCACCCACCATACACGTTCCTAATGATAGAATCCACTATTGGCACAGCCTGTGTACCTCTCACAACCATTGCTCCAAGGGCTGGAGATATCCCCTCCAAGCATGATCAAAGACCAGGCTCCACCTCTTCCATAACAAGGTGCCAACTCAGGCGGGTGTCCCTCCCACCATATTACCTTGGCCCCCTGAGATCATAACACCAGTTTCCTCAACAGGAGGACGGGACCAGGCCGTTCTGATGTCGCACGTCCTATTAATCCCATCTCTGCTCCTTTGATTCTTCAGCTCTGACCTCTCAGTGCTGCCCCTGCAGTCAGAGCGCCAAGGGCCACTCGCCCCAGTGTACACATCCATCCCTGGGCCACCAGGCAAGCTGCCATGCAACCTGCACTCTGTAGCAGTTTGCTCTTATTTTTTCCACTGCAAGCAGAGAGCTGTGTACACTTTAGTTTCCCAGAATGACTGACAGAGAAGGACAAGTTTCTGACAGAACAGGACAAGTGGCTTGTTTTGTTTTGTTTAGTTCTTTCCCGATAACATCTCTGCTTTACTGAGCAGCTCTGCGTGTATCCCTGCCGTCTAGCAACACAGCAACATTTTTAGGCTTCTCCATATGCAAAATACCTGTCACCCCATCAAAGGTCATGACCTAGAAGTTATACTCTCTATATTTGTGCCTCGCCCAGAATTCTCTCAGTCCACAATGCTCCGCAGTTCTTTCTTCTTCCATTGTACCAAAGTTAAGCATTTCCTATCATTCTAAACAGCTAATACTGTTTAATCAATTGATTAAGGTATTTGTTCTGACAATGAAATGAAACCTTTCCCTCTGCAGCAATCTCCTACTCACCCAGTGTGAAATGAAGAGTCATAGTCCTCTGGGTTGGAAAATTTGCAGTGGGGAAGGATCATGTCAATAACAGATGTTGCCTAATGTTTAACCATCAGCTGCTATTATTCTATTTGCTTAGTCTGACTGGATTAGGATGTACTTGGGAGCAAAGATTATGGTATTTTTTTAAGCAGGCTCCCTAACACACCATACACCAGATATGTCACTTAGAAAACCGGTGAGCTATATAGCCAGCCCTGTTCTGCAAGAGTCTGAAGCCATCCTTCACGATGACCATGGGTGGTAGGTTTACAGTGCACTTGTTAGGATTTTACAGAAACCTGTAAACTATCCAAAGGCACTAGCATCCACGAGCAGCGGCCCTTAGCAGACAGAGAACAGAATGCTACAAGACAGAGGTTACCTGTACATGAGAGGTTCTTGGTGGTGGTGACTGCACGGTAAGGGGTCAACCTTCAGATCAGTCCACTGGATGCAGCCGAGCTGCGGAAGCTACACAGGAGCCATCTGCAGCACCTCAATCCTGGGGCAATCTGAGCAGTGCAGGGCTGCTCTAAAAAAAAAAATCAAATCACCCAAATAGCAATGACTCAAAAAGGGCCACCTGTCAGCCAGGGATTGCTGGAATCATAGAAGATTAGGGTTGGAAGAGACCTCAGGAGGCCAGCTAGTCCAATCCCCTGCCCCAACTAAATCATCCCAGCAAGGGCTTTGTGAAGCTGGGCCTTAAAAACCTCTAAGGATGGAGATTCCACCACCTCCCTAGGTAACCCATTCCAGTGCTTCACCACCCTCCTAGTGAAATGGTTGGATATTAGGAAAAATTTAGACCTCCCCCACTGCAACTTGAGACCATTGCTCCTTGTTTTGTCATCTGCCACCACTGAGAACAGCCTAGCTCCATCCTCTTTGGAGCCCCACTTCACATAGTTGAAGGCTGCTATCAAATCCCCCCTCACTCTTCTCTTCTGCAGACTAAATAATCCCCGTTCCCTCAGCGTCTCCTCATAAATCATGTGCCCCAGCCCCCTAATCATTTCCATTGCCCTCTGCTGGACTCTTTCCAATTTGTCCACATTCTGGGAGTCCAAGGGTGCTGCATGATGTTACAACCATGCCTCCTCACCCTGGAACAGACCAAGCATGATCCCTTTGACAGGACCTGGAGAGGAAAGCATGGCTGCTCTCCACTGCCCCACTGGGGAGATTCTGGCTTTCCAACTGCTTGATACTGCAGGAGCAACACTAAAGGGGCCGAAATGGGGCTCTGGATTGAGACCCTCACTACAGTTTCTAGTAGCACACTACACAAATACTCCACACTACACAAATAAAGAATAACACGCTCCCCTGGCCCCACAGAATTTGCAGCCTCCTCCCTCCCCTCCACAGGCAATGCCGAGAGAGCCAAAGAGCCTGTGTCTATCTGAATCTCCAACAGAATCCAATATCTAGGGCTTGTTTAGTGCAATATGCTGCATGCGCGCACACGTAGGGTGTTAACCTACGGGGGAGGGATAGCTCAGTGGTTTAAGCATTGGCCTGCTAAACCCAGGGTTGTGAGTTCAATCCTTAAGGGGGCCATTTAGGGATCTGGGGCAAAAATCTGTCTGGGGATTGGTCCTGCTTTGAGTAGGGGGTTGGACTAGATGACCTCCTGAGGTCCCTTCCAACCCTCATATACTATGATTCTATTCTATGGCCTGGTCCACACTACCCCCCCACTTCGGACTAAGGAACGCAAATTCAGCTACGTTAATAACGTAGCTGAATTCGAAGTACCTTAGTCCGAACTTACTGCGGGTCCAGACGCAGCAGGAAGGCTCCCCCGTCGATGCCGCGTACTCCTCTCGGCGAGCTGGAGTACCGGCGTCAACGGCGAGCACTTCCGGGATCGATCCGGGATCGATTTATCGCGTCTAAACCAGACGCGATAAATCGATCCCAGAACATCGATTGCCTGCCGCCGGACCCTCCGGTAAGTGTAGACGTACCCTATGATTCTTACCATTGCTTAGCTGATTTGTGTCATGTGTGCAGGAAAAGCAACATGTATTTTTCTGCAATCAAAGTAGTTTAAAATCACCTCTATAGCCACTCACTAAGTCACCCCCACCCCCAGTGCCTGGAGGGCTTTGATAGTTGCAGCTCCCACAGCTGTACACACCAGCTGTGAAAATCTTCACCTTCTGCTTCCTTCAAAGGCCTGTGGAATGAAGGACCATAAAAGTGGGCAGAGCGCCTCTTGCCTGATCCCCAGAATTCGGCAAGGCTGCAAGCGCATCATTATTTCTCATTTGCTTCCTTTGATTTCTAGTCAAGGCAGCATCCATTCCAGCTCTGAGCACTCTGGCAACCACAAGCCAGGAAGCATCAGCCTCCGATCTCCTCCCTGTGCAATTAACAGCCAGTCAACAAAAACCAGAGCAAAACATCCCCACTGCACCAGGCTCCAACCACTTCAAACTACTCAGCAGCCCAAGCTGCACACTTGGGAGGTCTGCAAGCCACAGGGGAGGGGAATGCATACCAAAGTCTTGATCTCTTCATAGAAGATAACTGGCCAGCCAAGCCCTGTTTAAATCCTGGTAGCTCCAGTCACCATGGCAGGATGGAACACACAGAGTGACAATCACACGCATTCTTGTCCCAAACCCCTTTAGGTTGTAAGACGTTGGTTCTGGCCCATGAACTCTGCATCAATGCAAAGCACGGGTATCACATGCTTGCAGTGGGACAAATCAATTTCCCCCTAATATTTAAGCTAAACTCCTCCTCCCTTCACTACCAGCCTCAGCTTCTCATCCCATCCTCTGACACTGGGAACGATTCCCTTCCTTCATTGCTGCCCTGAAGGCTTTTATTCCTTCCCATATGCCAGTAGATGGGATTCCACCCACAACCCAGCCGCCAGCGTTCAGCATGAAAAGCTGCGTTCAGTTGCTCTGAGAGCTGAAAACCTGCTTGTTTACTTTCTTGCTAGTTATGCTGGTTGCGGGGCATTCTAGTAGCAACACCAGCACTCAGCGTTCAAGAATTAAACCTGTTTTCATTGGCACCAGTAGTCACTTGGATCCAGGTCTGTTTACACTAACTAGGAAAGGGGGTTGAAAAGAACAGCTAGCAATGGGAAGCCAACAGCCGTTTCTATTATGCCGCAATTTCTGTGTCCCAGTGCAGGGAGAGTTTGAGTCCTAATGAAGCATAACCTTGTGTGATAGCAATTTACTGTGGCCAATAGGAGGCAGCACTGGGAGATTACGCCCCCCCCCAGCATACTGCTCCTCTAGGATGAAGAAGTTACTCACCTTGTGCAGTAATGATGGTTCTTCCAATAGTGTTCCTATTGGTGTCCCACTGTAGGTGTGTCTCCGTCTCTGCGCTGCGGATTGGAGAATTTCGGTAGCAGTGTCTGTTGGGCCCGCACATGCGCGGTCTCTCCTTGTGCTGTGCCACAAGGCTAGCCAGTGCGTGCGGGCTAACCGTTGTCAGTTCCTTCTCTACCCAGAGTCATAGCGAGAACTCCAAAGTAGAGGGAAGGAGGGCAGGTCATGGAGCACCCATAGTGACACACATCTCGAAGAACCATTATTACTGCACAAGGTTAGTAACTTCTTCTTCGAGTAGAGTCCCTATGGGTGCTCCACTGTAGGTGACTCCCAGCAGTACTTGCACTGGAGGGCTGGGACTTTGGAGTCGGGTCAGTCACAGATGACTATACTGTGTAGCCAAAGATGGTATCAGAGGCAGAGTCCCCGGTGATCACATGATGTTCCGTGAAGGTGTGAGCTGACACCCACGTTGCCGCTCTGCAGATCTCGAAGATGGGGACGTCCTTCAAGAAGGCGAGAGATGAGAAGACCGATCTTGTGGAATGTGTACGGATCGAGTCTAGAGGGGTCATGTTACAAATTTGGTAGCAGTGTCTGATGCAATTCAAGAACCACTTGGAGAGTCTTTGGGCTGATATTGCTGAGTCCTTAGACCTTTCTGCCACAGAGAGGAACAGTCTAGGGACTTTCTGAAGGCCTTTGTCCTACCAAGATAGAATGAAGGGCCCTCCTAACGTCTGGGTATGCAGTATGGCCTCCCTATTGTCTCGGTGAGGCTTGGAGTAGAAGGGGGGGAAGGTGAATAGACTGATTCATGTGAAAAAAGGTCACTTTTTGTTGTGGGCTGAGTGTGACTTTATCTGGGAAGATCACTGTGTGGGGGATGTGCCATCAGAGCTGCTATTTCCCCTATTCTTCTAGCCAAGGTAACCCCGATCAGAAAAACCATTTTCATCTATAGGTATGGTAGTGAACAGATGGCCGTAGGTTTAGAGGGGAGCCTAGTATGCCCTTTCAGCACTAGGTTTAGGTCCCGTGAGGGGGTAGGAAGCCGAGGTTGAGGGAAAAGGTTTGTAATTCCCTGAAGGAACCTCTTAGTTGTCGGGTGCGATAGTACTGAGCACCTCTCTGCGGGCTGATGAAATGCTGTGGTAGCTGTGAGGTGGACCCTGAGAGAGCTCAGGGATAACCCCAACCTTAAGGGTCAGGACATATTCCAGAATATGTGGAAGAGTTACTGACACCAGAGAGATCTGTTGGGACGTGCACCAAATCTGGAACCTGGATTATTTCTGCAGGTAAGTGCGTCTACTGCTGTACAGTAGAACCTCTTGCACTTCCTGTAAGCATGAGCTCTCTAGGTGCTGGAACCATGCTTTGAGCTGAAGAATCCCCACACTGGGATATGTGGGTGTGCCCTTTGTCCTGAGAGAGAAGGTGCAAAGTAGCCGGAAGGGAGATTGGTGGACACATCACAAACTGCATCAGGCAAGGGTACCAGGTCTGTGTCGGCCACATGGAAGCAATCAAAATTACACAAGTTCCATCCCTCTTTATCATTAGCAGGACCCTCAGAAGAAGAGGAAATGGGGGGTAAGAGGTAAAGAAGGTCCTTGTCCCACGGGGGGAGGAGAGCATCACCCAGAGAGTGCCGTCCAATCCCCACCCTGGAACAGTATCGCGGATACTTCTTGTTCTGGTAGTGGCGAACAGATCTGTGGATGGTGTTCCCCACCATGTGAACAAGTCCTGAAGTACTGATGGGTGCATCTACCACTCGTGGTCGTGTGGGAATGTGTGACTGACAGAGTTTGTCTGCTATCGAGTTTTGCATGGCCAAAAGGGAAGCCATGGACAAGGTGACGTTATGAGAGATGCATCAGTTCCATAGTTTCATCGCCACCGTACATAGGGAGGGCGATCTGGCCCTTCCCAGACGGTTGTTAGACTACACGCAGGCTATGTTGTCTGTTAAGATTTTTGTACGTGATCCTATTATCAGCGAGAGGAAATGGGCACAGGCATTCCTGACCGCGCTCAGCTCAAGCAGATTGATGTGCAGGGAGATCCCCGCAGGCGACCATTTGCCTTGCGCTATGAGGCCATTTAAATGCACGCCCCATCCAATGAAGGTGTCGTCGATGGTAAGGAGCGATGAAAGTGGTGCCTGTGAAAAGGGGATCCTTTTGCATGCATTGGCCGGGTTCTTTCACCAGCCCAGGGAATTCTTGATCCTGCTGGGCAGTGACAGGGGTTTGTCCAGACTGTCCCTGTTCGGTCTGTAAATCGAGATAAACCAAAACTATAGGCATTGCACGTGGAGTCCGGCGTACGAACCACCACTGTGCCGGCAGCCATATGCACCAGGAGCTGGAGGCAGATTTGACTGGCACTTTAGGGCTGCATTGACATATGTCTAAGTGAGACCAGGAATAGGAACCTGTCTTGAGGTAGGAAGGCTTTGGCCTGTAGCGCGTCTAGGTCAGCCCCTATGAATTCCAGGCATTGCGCTGGTGTGAAGGTTGATTTTCAGGAATTGATCTGTAGGCCCAGCTCCGTGAACAAGCGTATCATGTCCTCAGTGGCTCAACGAGCCTCCAGAAGCGACCGGACTCTGAGGAGACAATCATCCAGGTAAGGGCAGATCATTATCCTGTGATTGTAGATGGGTGTCCACCACTGAGAGAACTTCGGAAAATACTATCAGGGCCGATAAAAGTCCAAAGAGGAGGACCCCTGTATTGGTATTGGTCATGTCCCAAAGTGAACCTGAGAAAACATCTGTGAGCCAGTAGTATTGAAATATGAAAGCAAGACATCTTGTAGCTCAAGGGCCAAAAATCAGTCTCCCTGTTCCAATGATGGAATGATCATCGATAAGGTGACATCTTGAACTTCTGAGCTTTGGCGAACTTGTTGAGAGCTCGGAGGTCCAGAATGGGTCTCCAACCTCCCTTCCTTTTGGGTATTAGGAAGTAACAAGAGTAGAACACTCCTTTGCCTTACAGATGTTGAAGTACTGGTTCTATGGCTCCTAACTGCAAGAGGTGATTTATCTCCTGCCATAGTACACGCTCGTGAGAAGAGTCCCTGAAGATGGATGGGGAAGGGTGTTGTGGAGGGGATAGGGAGGTGAAGTGGATGGAGTAACCAGATCTGACGATCTCTAGGACCCATCTGTCCTACGTTTTGTGCTCCCTGACACCGTGGAACACTTCTAAACAGCGGCCAAATGGGTGCATGGGCACAGATAGTAGTGGGGAGAGGTCTCACAGCCCCTTGACCTGCCTGTCAAAAGTGATGTTTAGATTGAGGATTGGGAGCCAGAAGGTTTCCATTTTGAGAATTTCCCCTTTTTCCTTTGGGGCTCATAGTGCAGTTGTGATGGGAATTGGGGTAAATAAGGCCTTTCCTGGGGCTAAAATGTCTCTTTTGCCCCCAAGTGTAGATTCCCAGGAATCCTTCAAAGGAGTGGAGAGAGGCGTCAGTCTTCTCAGCGAAGAGCTTCACTCCCTCAAAGGGACAGTCCTCCACCGTGGTCTGCACCTTTTTCGGGAATCCTGAGAGGTGCAGCTACGACACCCGACTCATCGCCACAGCCGTGGAGATAGCCCTGGCAGCCATGTCGGCGGCATCAAGGGCCAATTGCAATGATGTTTTTGCCACCAGTTGCCCCTCCTGGATGATGGCCTTGAAGGAGTCTCAGGAGCTTTCCAACAGTTTATCGATAAAAAGTCATTCGACTTATTATAATTCATATAGTTGTACTTTGCCGTGAGCGCCTGGTAGTTGGCAATTCGAAACTGTAAGGTGGCCAAGGAGTACGCCTTTCTACCAAAGGGATCAAGGTGGTCCCAGTCTCTGTCATGGGGCGCTGTTCTGGAGTGATGCTTTCAGCCACGAGAGTGCACAGCATCCACCACAATGGAACTGGGCTGGAGGACTCTGATTCCTTCACAGGGACATCATACTTTTGACACTAAACTGGGAGGAGTGGTAGATACGCTGGAGGGTAGGGATAGGATACAGAGGGACCTAGACAAATTAGAGGATTGGGACAAAAGAAACCTGATGAGGTTCAACAAGGACAAGTGCAGAGTCCTGCACTTAGGATGGAAGAATCCCATTCACAGTTACAGACTAGGGACCGAGTGGCTAGGCAGCAGTTCTGCAGAAAAGGACCTAGGGGTTACAGTGGACGAGAAGCTGGATATGAGTCAAAAGTGTGCCCTTGTTGCCAAGAAGGCTAATGGCATTTTGGGCTGTATAAGTAGAGGCATTGCCAGCAGATCGAGGGACGTGATCATTCCCCTCTATTCGACATTGGTGAGGCCTCACCTGGAGTACTGTGTCCAGTTTTGGGCCCCACACTACAAGAAGGATGTGGAAAAATTGGAAAGAGTCCAGCGGAGGGCAACAAAAATGATTAGGGGGCTGGAGCACATGACTTATGAGGAGAGGCTGAGGGAACTGGGATTGTTTAGTCTGCAGAAGAGAAGAATGAGGGGGGATTTGATAGCTGCTTTCAACTACCTGAAAGGGGGTTCCAAAGAGGATGGATCTAGGCTGTTCTCAGTGGTACCAGATGACAGAACAAGGAGTAATGGTCTCAAGTTGCAGTGGGGGAGGTTTAGGTTGGATATTAGGAAAAACTTTTTCACTAGGAGGGTGGTGAAGCACTGGAATGGGTTACCTATGGAGGTGGTGGAATCTCCTTCCTTAGAGGTTTTTAAGGTCAGGCTTGACAAAGTCCTGGCTGGGATGATTTAGTTAGGATTAGGTCCTGCTTTGAGCAGGGGGTTGGACTAGATGACCTCCTGAGGTCCCTTCCAACCCTGATATTCTATGATTCTATTATTCTATATTTTTTGTCCGCCCGCTTGCACGTCAGGGCCACCAAAGCCAGGTTTGCCACACCATCTTAGCTGGATCTAGAATGGCCTCATTAATTGGGAGGGCAATTTTGGAAGCGGATGAGGCATGGAGGATATCAATGAGCTGATGGTGCGTGTCTTTAACCTCCTCCAGTGGTATGTGGAGAGCGTCCGCCATTCTTTTCATGGTGATGGCATGACCACTTCGTCCAGTGAAGAAGAGGATACAGCCTTAGGTGTTACCTCCTCCTCCTGTTTCTCCCTCCTGTTCCTCCATGTCTTGAGGCCCTGAGGCCCCTGATGCTGTGGCCGAGGGAGCATGTCTGGGAGGTTCTTGGGCAATGCTCGGTGCCCTTGAGGCAGACTGTCTGTGCACTGCCCAGGGGTCCCAGTACAGCAATTGCAGTGGCATAGGGCCCGGTGGCGGTGCCCACGGGTGGTGCACCAGGATGGTGGTGGTGCCATCTGGTGGTGTATTCCCAGACCCTGTTAATAGTGGGTCCCATATGGAGCTTGGGAGGAGTATTGTGAAACTCCTTCTGGCTTGATATCCAATCCCTCGCTTGGCATTGAAGGGGCATGGCATGATAGTGGGGAAATACCCTCAGTTGACCATGGCTTGGTGCCATGATCTTGGTACTGAGGGACAGAGAGTCAAGCTTCCAACATGCTCATGATGGAATTCCGTTGATCCCAAGTGTCCCAGTGTTGGGGGACATGGGGACCTTGCCCATACCCATCTCTCCAGTGCCGGGTGGGCTGATGCCACTGGCGGTACCAACATCAGCTTGCGTACCAGGAGCATCTTAGGGTGTTTGCCCTTGTGTCTCTGTACCGAAGATTCGGTGCCCATGCCCAAAGGGTCCGTGAGCCTATCAACGGTACTGGACACTGACGGTCGCTGTGAGGTGTAGGTGCCAGACGATCTCGTTGCCGAGGATACTGAGCGAGATGGTGATCACTTTTGGCTATCCCTGGGCTTGCTGAGGGAACTTCCCACTCTCTTTTTCGACTTGTGAAAGGAGTCCCTGGCCCATTTCTTCAACTCACTATCCTTCAAAGTCAAAGGTTGAGGGGAAGACTCATGACAGTCGGAGGGCTGGGGTCAAACAGCTGCATCCATACAGATGATTTTCTGGCGGAGCTCTCTGTCCTTGCGGGATCTTGACAGAGGGAACACTACTGTTGGATGTGGCCCTCACCGAAGCAGCAAAATGCACTGGGAGCACTTGTCCGCAGCCAGGAATCACCTCACTGCAAATGCAATACTTCTTGAAGCCCAGAGAGCCAGATATACACTTGTCCACGGGGTTCCCCACCACCACCGGGGTTGAGCAAAAGAACAAAGTCTTTTCTTTCTTCTTTTTTCAGGTGTGGCCAAATAAAGAGTCAGAAGAAAGTTAGAAGGTTTCTAAAAGCTGAAGTTTAACAAATGAAAAGGAGAGTTAACGATCCACTAACTGACAAGTAATGGCTCCATCTCTAGCCAGGGGCGGTTGAGAAGGAACTGAGGGGGGTTAGCCTGCGCTGGCTAGCCTTGTGGCACAGCACAGGGAGACAACACATGTGTGGGCCCAAGGGACACTGCTTCTGAAGTTCTCCAATCAGCAGCACGGGGACGCAAACACACCTACAGTGGGGCACCCATAGGGACACCACTCAAAGAAGAATATCTGCTTTGAACAGATTTAAACTGGAGCACTATAGCAGAGGGCAATGGCTCTTATGCCACAATGAAATCAATGTGCCAGCGGCTGTCATTGTAACGCAGGCGAAACTATAAAATCAACAACACTTAAACAAGCTCCCAAATGTTTTAATAAATTCAAACATTTTAAGAATCAATTCAGCAGGTCTGGCTCAGGCCAATTCATACACCGTCTGCTGCTGGAGGAAGCGACCCAAGGGCAGCTGCAAAGTGCAGCTATTTCCAGATGAGGATCCTCCTCTCCGCTGCATGACTGGCAACATGCTCAGAAATGCAAATTCCCATCCATGAGTTGGGCCTTTCATGGGAACAACAGCAGCAAATACTTAGGACCTATGCGGCACTTATAACTGAGGGTCACATCTCACTTTGCAATGGTAAGTAAGGCTCATTATCTTATTCTCCAGATGGGGAAACTGAGGCAGAGTACTGGCAGTCAGCTTGCCCAGGGTCACACAGGCGGAGTCAGTGACAGAAGCCAGCTCTCCAATGCCCTACACATGCATACACCTCCCAGCTTTCCTACAGTTCTTCCCCCTTTTCCCCACCCAATAACTTAGCAAGTTTTCAGAAGCTCAGCACAGTCCACCTATTTCCATGTGGCCAGCAAACCTGAACAGTGACAGCAGCGGAGCTGGGGTTTAACTGGTTATTTACTATGAAAACAGCTGATATGCCGTGACGACCCCTTGCTTGTAGGCACAAGGGTAAGTGGCGCTCATGTTCCCAGGAGGATGCTGCATGGAGTTAAAGAAGCCATGAGGCCTCCTGTCTGCATAGGGCAAACACAGGCAGAACCCCATACAGTGAGCGGACTGCAGTCTGTAATGCTTGTATCCTCACGTGCTTCCATGCGCAAGGCAGTGCTAGCATCCTCAGGGAACTGAGTCCAGACAGGCTAAGGGACTTGACCAACGTCACACAGAAAGTCTGTGACAGAGCAGGGAATGGAATCAAGTCTCCCAAGTCCCAGGCTAGTGCCTGGACCATCCCTTCTCCACCCCAGTCCTGCTCAGTGCACCCACCAGGGCTCTAGGGCCCAGATCCTTACAGGTATTTCAGTGCCTAATTCAACACTCCAAAGGTGCGGGAGTTTCCCTTTGGAAGGGAAGAGTGAGCATTGACAGGGCAGCACTGCAGCTCTCAGTGCTTCAGCCTGCTCCTCCGTGCTTGGCCTGCGAGGGTGCCAGCAGCTCCTTTGCAAAATTACAGACGAATGTACTACAAGTAACTGCACATTAATCCTGCTGACCTTTAAACATCGCGATCCCAAAGGAAAAGCATATTTTGAGCATGATCAGCTCATTCCCTCCGGAGATCTGGGGAGAGCCAAACAGCTTGCTCCAGCACTCTTGGCATGGGCTTTACACCTCCTGAGTTATTAACACAGAGACAGGCAGGCTTCCTTTGGGACGCTCGCCTCGCCAGCCATGCCCGATCATCAGAACTCTACGAGGTGAGCAAATCACCTTTTTATTTTTGTTCATCAGGCTGCTTCATAGCTGCCATTTGTCTCCCGGACAGGAACGGGACACAAACAAATCACAGCTTTACTAGCTCCACTCCGCTGAAGGGACTCCTGCAAACACGGCGTATAAATCACCCAGAGGAGCAGCAGGACACTGGAGTTTAGAACTGACTGGAGACCAGATCTTTAAAAATCATTTCAAAAGTGGTTATACCAAGGTAGAGTTAAGATGACGGCTTGGAAGAAATCTCATCTCACTGCTGCCAAAACCCAAAAGGCAGATGGGGTCAGAGAGAGTAAGTGCCCCAAGCGGCAGGACAAGAGGGGTAAGTGGGGCAATCAGCAGCCAAAACTGCACACCCCACTCCCTGGGGCAGAATGAGCTGACAGGGGTTTGATGGGTATCTACTGGGGGGAGGGGGCAGAACAGAACTGCTGGCCACTGAAAGGGCTCCAGGTCCATTTCTAGGGCACCATGGGAGCTCAGCCAATGAGTCACTCAGCCGCACAGGGCTTCCCTGGGGACATCACAAGGAAAAGGAGTACCGTTGCTCCAGTGTAACAAACCCACGGCTGGCAGCACAGACTGAGCACAAGATGGAGGAATGCAAGTACTGCGCTGTCTGCAACACCTCCCATCGGGACAGCCCAAAGCACATTATACACTCCGAGGCCGAACCCTTCCTTTTAGAACTGAGTGATGGCTGCAAAGCGCCAGCACTCCAAGGCAAGGAAGTGGAGAGTTAAGGGCACCACACCTGTGATCCTACTGGCAATGACACACGCATTATTCTGATCAGAAATGTAAAGTTCATCGCAACACAACCACTTTAACTCTGACCTACACAATGTTTGGGCAGGGGGGAGGGGGTCAAAGTATTTGTGGTGTTCTGTTATTAATAATTTGTGTTATCATAGCACCTAAGAGCCCCAGTCACAGACCTGGGTATCTAATTTTTTTAAGGGATCCTGCTACATAGGAAATGGAATATTTTAGTGTAACACTTATAATTGAGGTTTCATGAGAATAATCTATACTTAGATGGTTTAAACAGGAAGAGTCTAACACTATGCATTTATGGCAGAATGATGGGATTTTGTAGATAGGCTCTTCAGGCTGATCAATACTCATGACAGCATCATTATTGCATATAAAACAGGAGTCACACAGCAATGACTCAAGCTCATCAATTTTGCTTTTCAGAGGGTTTGGCATTGTAATTAGATCTTGTGATCACTAGTGAAAGAACAGCATTTATGAGAGGTCAGAGTTAAGGGGATTGCATTTTGAAGAACTTCAAATTTTGTACAGGTTTCAGAGTAGCAGCCGTGTTAGTCTGTATCCGCAAAAAGAACAGGAGTACTTGTGGCACCTTAGAGACTAACAAATTTATTTGAGCATAAGCTTTCGTGGGCTACAGCCCACTTCTTCAGATGCATAGAATGGAACATATATTGAGGAGATATATATACACATACAGAGAGCATGAAAAGGTGGGAGTTGTCTTATCAACTCTGAGAGGCCAATTAAGTAAGAGAAAAAAAAATGTCCAGTTTGGCCAATATACAGTCTCTATGCAAAAGAATTAATGGACACAAATCTGACATCAGGAATCAGAACATTCAAAAACCAGTAGGAGAACACTTTAACCTGTCTGGTCATTCAATGACAGACCTGCGGGTGGCAATTTTGCAACAGAAAAGCTTCAAAAACAGACTCCAACGAGAAACTGCTGAGCTCGAATTGATACGCAAACTAGATACAATCAACTTAGGCTTGAATCGAGACTGGGAATGGCTGAGCCATTACAAACATTGAATCTATCTCCCCATGTAAGTATTCTCACACTTCTTATCAAACTGTCTGTACTGGGCTATCTTGATTATCACTTCAAAAGTTTTTTTTCCTCTTACTTAATTGGCCTCTCAGAGTTGGTAAGACAACTCCCACCTTTTCATGCTCTCTGTATGTGTATATATATCTCCTCAATATATGTTTCATTCTATGCATCCGAAGAAGTGGGCTGTAGCCCACGAAAGCTTATGCTCAAATAAATTTGTTAAAATTTTGTACACTCAACTATAAGGCTGTGTTTGCTATTATGTGGGCAGTATGAGATTTATGATCTATTCATCGCTCTGCTTTCAAATGCCTGGGCTTTGGAAGTGAGGGAATGGGTACAACATGATCGGGAAGTGATTATAAGAGTCTGGTTTTTTTAAATGAAGTTATTGTTCATTATCAAATTTCCCTTTTGTGCACGTGAGTGTGTGCGTGCATGTGCAGTTAAATAAAGTCCTGCCTTTTTTTGCACAGCCCTGACAATATACAGATCACCTAAATTATAATAATAAGTATTAACTAGGTCTTATATAGCGCTCTTTATCATAGAATCGTCGGACTGGAAGGGACATCAAGAAGTCATCTAGTCCAGTCCCCTGCACTCATGGCAGGAATAAGTATTATCTAGACCAGTGATTCACAAACAATGGTTTGCGATCCCACTTTAATGGGGTCACCAGGGCTGGTTTATACTTGCTGGGGACCAACCCCACTGCCCCAGGCCTGAGGGCTTCAGCCCTTGGTGGTGGGATTTAGGTTACAGACCCCCTGCCCGGGGGCTGAAGTCCTTAGCATAGCAAGCAGGTGCCTGGGGCGGCCAATGAAGAGGGGGGCGGCACGTCCGACAGTTCGGCGGCAATTCAGCGGCGGGGCCGTCACTCCCTCTGGGAGCAAAGGACCTCCCGACGAATTGCCACCATAGAATGAAGTGGTGCTAGAGCTGCTGCCAAATTGCCGCCAATCACGATCGTGGGATTTTTTTTGTTGTTTTTTCCTCTCTGCTTGGGGCAGCAAAAACGCTAGAGCCGGCCCTGAGTGGGGCTTCAGCTTTGGCCCCCACGCCTGGGGCAGTGGGGCTCAGGCAGACTCAGGCTTCTGTCCCCCCTCCTGGGGTCGTGTAGTAATTTTTGTTGTCAGAAGAGGGTCACGGTACAATGAAGTTTGAGAACCCCTGATTTAGACCATCCCTTACACGTTTGTCTAACCTGCTCTTAAAAACCTCCAATGAGGGATATTCAGCAACCTCCCTATGCAATTTATTCCAGTGCTTACCACCCTGACAGTTAGGAAGTCTTTCCTAATGCCCAACCTAAACCTCCTTGCTGCAATTTAAGCCCATGGCTTCTTGTACTATCTTCAGTGATTAAGAACAATTTTTCTCTCTCCTCCTTGTAACAACCGTTTATGTATCAGTAGATATTTTATCAGTAGATCTCAAAGCACTTCCCAGTCTTTACTGCATTTCTCTTCATACCCCTGTAGGGCAGGGCAGTGCTGTTATCCCAGTGTACGGATGAGGTAGATGTTCTGCAAGCATGTTCAAAAAAGACCATTTTAACATCTTGTGAGGTAAAATTCTCAAAAGCAACTCATTGATCCCCAGTGACTTACTGTGAGATTTAGGCTCCTAAACGCCTCAGTCACTTTTGAAAATGGGACTTTCCAATGCTTTCAAAATGTTACCCTTAATCTCAAAAAGCTCTCAGACTCAGACTTAAAGGCCAGAAGGGACCACTGTGATCATCTAGTCCAGGGGTGGGCAAACTATGGCCCACAGGCCACATCTGGCCCACGGGACCATCCTGCCCGGCCCCCAAGCTCCTGGCCCTGGAGGCTTGCCCCCGGCCCCTCCCCTGCTGTCCCTCCCCCTCCCCCACAGCCTCAGCTCGCTCACTCGCTCCGCCGTCGGCGCAATGCTCTGGGCAGCAGGGCTATGAGCTCCTGGGGCAGCGCAGCTGCAGAGCCGGCCTGACCTGGTCTCTGTGCTGCATGGTGGCGATGGCAGCAACGTAGCCCAGCTCCAGCCGGCCGCGCAGCCAGTCACCGGTGCTACAGGCAGCGTGGTAAGAGGACAGGGAGCAGGGGGGGTTGGATAGAGGGCAGAGGGCGGGGATTTGGATGGTGGTTGGGGGGGAAACAGGGGGTTGGATGGGGGCAGGGGTTCCGGGGCAGTCAGGGGACAGGGAGAAGGGGTAGGGGTCCCGGGGAGGTTGTCAGGAATGAGAGGAGGGGTTGGATGGGGTGGCGGTGGCCCAGGGACAGTCAGGGGACAGGGAGCGGGGTGTGTGTGGATGGGGCAGGGGTCCCAGAGGGGCCGTCAGGGAACAGGGGGTGTTGGATGGGGCAGGAGTCCCGGGGGGGGGGGAGAGAAAGATAGAAGGTGGGGGCCGGACCACGACCCCCTCCCCTAACCAGCCCTCCATACAATTTACGAAACCCAGTGCGGCCCTCAGGCCTAAAAGTTGGCCCATCCCTGATCCAGTCTGACCTCCTGCACATTGCAGGCCACAGAACCTCACTCACCCACTCCTGTAACAGACCCCAACCTCTGGCAGAGTTTGAAGTCCTCAAATCATGATCAAAGACTTCAAGTTACAGAGAATCCACCATTTACACTAGTTTAAACCTGCAAGTGACCCATGCCCCATGCTGCAGAGGAAAGCGAAAACCCTCCAGGGTCTCTCTGCCAATCTAACCCAGGGGAAATTCCTTCCCGACCCCAAATTTGGCACTCAATTAGACCCTGAGCATGTGGGCAAGACCCACCAGACAGATACCTGGGAAAGAATTCTCCATAGTAATTCAGAGCCCTCCTCATCTAGTGTCCCGTCTCCAGCCATTGGGGATTTTTGCGACTAGCAGTTGCCAATGGGCCACATCCACTGTAGGCCATCCTATCAAACCATCCCCTCCATAAACTTATCATGCTCAGTCTTGAAGCCAGTTAGGTTTTTTGCCCCCCCTGCTCCCCATTCAATTTGATCAACATTTCCAAACCATAATCCAGGTGCCACTGAGATTATTATTGATTTGCACTGCTGTAGCACTTGAAGCCCTCAGTCAGGACAGGGGTCTGACTGCGCTAGGTGCTGTACAAACACATATTGAGAGAGAGTTGCCCCAAAGAGCTTGCCATCCAATCTAAGACAACACTCAGTATGTGGGTGTGATAAATAATCAGACTCTGGGATATCGCCTTGTGCTAAGTGTGGTGTAGTCCGTTCCATTTTTTAAATAAATGTAAATAAAGAAAAATGTTGCAATAACCCTGAAAATGCAACAGCATGAGAATAGGGAACAATATCATCCTTGTAATGCAACCTGAACTATCACCTCTCAGTAATAAGCCACACTCCTACAGTGCAGAGACCTGCAGAGAGAGCCCTGCTTTTTACAGCTCCAACAGTGCAGGCTCCATCACTTGAGCTACAGCTTCACTTTTAGAAAGACCCTCTTGAACTTTCTAAGCTGCAAGCAGCCAACACAAGGGGAAGATGCTGACACACCAACATACCTGCTAAATGGGGTATCCAATGTCGGCAACCCTGACAAAGCTACAACAGGAGGTACAAAAAGAAAAGTTAATTGCAAGGAACTGTTAATGCTTGGGCTGAAATTTAAACCCACAGTCCCACAGGCAGGAAAGAGAGAGCTGGTATAGCCCACCTCTCGCACATAGAAAAACCAGGACAGAGGGTCTTTCATTACCAGCCATCAGATAACACTAAGCAGTAGGGAAGATGCATATTGCTGTATCAGAAAGTCTTTCATTTGCAAATCTGCATTAACAATGCGCCAATGAAGAAACATTTCAGATACTGTCAGACCTGAATGGTGCACACAGGTAAAATGAGTGGAGACATTCCCAGGCCACAGGATGATAGGATGTCTCTTGGATGATATTCTAGAGCAATAATAATATTCTTTCACATCTATAGTTAGGGTGACCAGACGTCCCGATATTATCGGGACTGTCCCGATATTTGCTTCTTTGTCCCGCGTCCCGACCAATGTTTGGTCGGGACACTGGACAAACAAGAAATTTTGCCCTCCACTCTGGCGCTCACGCCCCACCCGCCCCGGCTCCGCCCTCTCCTTCCCCCATTAGCTCCCTCCCCAAATCCCCGCCCCTCCCCCTTGCATCCCGATATTTTATAGCGCTGATCTGGTCACCCTATCTATAGTGTCCAGCATCACAGTATTTCAAGTTACTTCTACAAACACTAGCTAATGAATTCCTCAGAATCATGTTGGAAGAAAGTGGTCAGAGAAAGTGTGGGCCCCTTACTGAATGGGGAGTGGCAACCTAGTGACAGAGGATGTGGAAAAAGCTAATGTACTCAATGCTTTTTTTGCCTGTCTTCATGAACAAAGTCAGCTCCCAGACTACTGCACTGGGCAGCACAGTATGGGGAGGAGGTGATCGGCCCTCTGTGAAGAAAGAAGTGGTTCAAGACTATTTAGAAAAGCTGGATAAGCACAAGTCCATGGGGCCGGATGCACTGCATCCGAGGGTGCTAAAGGAGTTGGCGGATGTGATTGCAGAGCCATTGACCATTATCTTTGAAAACTCATGGCGATCGGGGGAGGTCCCGGATGAGTGAAAAAAGACTAATGTAGTGCCCATCTTTAAAAAAGGGAAGAAGCAGTTTCCGGGGAACTACAGGCCAGTCAGCCTCACCTCAGTCCCTGGAAAAATCATGGAGCAGGTCCTCAAGGAATCAATTCTGAAGCACTTAGAGGAGAGGAAAGTGATCAGAAACAGTGAGCATGGATTCACCAAGGGCAAGTCATGCCTGACTAACCCAATTGCCTTCTTTGATGAGATAACTGGCTCTGTGGATGAGGGGAAAGCAGTGGGCATGTTATTCCTTGACTTTATTAAAGCTTTTGATACGGTCTCCCACAGTATTCTTGCCAGAAAGTTAAAGAAGTATGGGCTGGATGAATGGACTATAAGGTGGATAGAAAGCTGGCTAGATCATCGGGCTCAACGGATAGCGATCAATGGCTCCATGTCTAGTTGGCAGCCGGTATCAAGCGGAGTGCCCCAAGGGTCGGTCCTGGGGCCAGTTTTGTTCAATTTCTTCATTAATGATCTGGAGGATGGTGTGGATTGCACCCTCAGCAAGTTTGCAGATGAGACTAAACTGGGAGGAGTGGTAGATACGCTGGAGAGTAGGAATAAGATACAGAGGGACCTAGACAAATTAGACGATTGTGCCAAAAGAAATCTGATGAGGTTCAACAAGCACAAGTGCAGAGTCCTGCACTTAGGACGGAAGAATCCCATGCACTGCTACAGACTAGGGACTGAGTGGCTAGGCAGCAGTTCTGCAGAAAAGGACCTAGGGGTTACAGTGGACGAGAAGCTGGATATGAGTTAACAGTGTGCCCTTGTTGCCAAGAAGGCTAACGGCATTTTGGGCTGTATAAGTAGGAGTATTGCCAGCAGAGCGAGGGACGTGATCATTCCTCTCTGTTCAGCACTGGTGAGGCCTCATCTGGAGTACAGTGTCCAGTTTTGGGCCCCACACTACAAGAAGGATGTGGAAAAATTGGAAAGAGTCCAGCGGAGGGCAACAAAAATGATAAGTCATGTGCCCCAGCCCCCTAATGAGGAAAGGCTGAGGGAACTGAGATTATTTAGTCTGCAGAAGAGAAAAATGAGGGGGGATTTGATAGCTGCTTTCAACTACCTGAAAGGAGGTTCCAAAGAGGATGGATCTAGACCAGAGGTGGGCAAACTTTTTGGCCTGAGGGCCACATCGGATTTCTGAAATTGTATGCAGGGCCGGTTAGGGGAGGCTGTGCCTCCCCAAACAGCCAGGTGTGGCCCGGCTCCCGCCCCCTATCCGACCCCCCCTTCTCCCTGACCGCCCCCGGAACCCCTGTCCCTGACTGCCCCCCACCACCCCATCCAACCCCCCCTCCTTTCTGACTGCCCCCCCAGAACCCCTGCCCCCATTCAACCCCCCTGTTCCCCGCCCTCTGACCGCTCCAACCCCTGTCCACACCCCCGCTCCCTGACCACCACCCCGAACTCCCCTGCCCTCTATCCAACCCCCCTTACTCCCTGCCCCCTTACCGCGCCACCCAGAGCACCAGGACAGGCAGCTGTGCCACCCGGGTGGAGCCAGCCACACCATCGCGCATCACAGAGCCACCGGGTCAGGCTGTGACTCTGCAGCTGCGCTGCCGGCAGGAGCTCACAGCCCCGCCGCCCAGAGCATTGCACCGGCAGCGCAGTGAGCTGAGGCTGCAGAGGAGGGGGAACAGCAGGGGAGGAGCCGGGGGTTAGCCTCCCAGGCCAGGAGCTCAGGGGACGGGCAGGACAGTCCTGTGGGTCGGATGTGGCCCACGGGCCGTAGTTTGCCCACCTCTGATCTAGACTGTTCTCAGTGGTACCAGATGACAGAACAAAGAGTAATGGTCTCAAGTTGCAGTGGGGGAGGTTTAGGTTGGATATTAGGAAAAACTTTTTCACTAGGAGGGTGGTGAAGCACAAGCACTGGAATGGGTTACCTATGGAGGTGGTGGAATCTCCATCCTTACAGGTTTTTACGGTCAGGCTTGACAAAGCCCTGGCTAGGATGATTTAGTTAGGGATTGGTCCTGCTTGAGCAGGAGGTTGGACTAGATGACCTCCTGAGGTCCCTTCCAATCCTGATATTCTAGGATTCTATGTTCTGCACTGATCCTGATGGCATTTTACATGCAGGTACAAGACAATATCCCTGCCCAAAGGAGCTTATGATCCAAGTTAAGACATGACAGTGTGAATTTTACAACTGGATGCTAGCAGAGAAAACAGGGGTTGGCATCTCAGAACACCCTGGCAAGGCAGGCAGGCAAGCGTTATACCCTTTTTATAGCTGGATAAAGAGGTTAAATGACTTCCCCAAAGCCACACAGAACATCAGTACAGAGCCAAGGCAAAACCCAGACAGATGGCCAGCGAGGGGTCACTGGCCCTCACTCCCCTCTGCCTCCAATTTCAAAACAACAACAAAGCAGGTAAATACCACAACTATGCCAATTATCACTGTGTTTATTTGACCAGATCTTCTGTCCCCAGGCTCTCATCTCTGTCCCTTTTCAGACCACTAGCTCTCAAAGGCAGGTACTGTCTCTTCCAGGGCCGGCTTTAAGCCGATTCGGCCGATTCCCCGGAATGGGGTCCCGCGCCTAAGAGGGCCCCGCAACGTCCGGGGCTGCCGGTGGAGCGGGAAAAAAAAAAAGAAGCGGGGGGGGGTTTGGGGGGGGGACCCAAGGGGGCAGGGAGGGGGCGGGGCTGGGGGAGAGGCGCGAGACAATTCACGTCCCGGCGTGGGGCCCCGCACCTGCTAAAGCCGGCCCTGGTCTCTTCTACGGCACTTGGTTTGCTTCACACACAGCTCAGTGGCTTTTGGATGCTATGGTAATACCGAATGAATGAGAACCACTACGAGCATGGAAACCTGACACTGAGCCCTGAGGTCTAACCACTAGGGAACACAAGCACAAATAAAGAAGGCTAGATTACATTGGCATCAGTTGGGGTGTGAGAAACCCAACACGACCCCTAACTCTGTCCCCTTGGCATTACAAGACAGTCTTTAATTACATGATCACATGCCAGATAATTCAATCACATACCATTTTTCTCTCCGCTTATACTTCTACACCAGGGGTAGGCAACCTATGGCACGTGTGCCGAAGGCGGCACATGAGCTGATTTTGAGTGGCACTCACACTGGCCACTGGCCGGGGGGGGGGGGGGGGGCTCTGCATTTTAATTTAATTTTAAATGAAACTACTTAAACTTTTTAAAAACCTTATTTACTTTACATATAACAATAGTTTAGTTATATATTATAGACTTATAAAAAGAGACCTTCTAAAAATGTTAAAATGTATTACTGGCACGCGAAACCTTAAATTGGAGTGAATAAATGAAGACTTGGCACACCACTTCTGAAAGATTGCCGACCCCTGTTCTACACATACAGCAGTTTGTTAGATTTTGCCATTCTCAAATACTTACATTCATTGCCCTATGGGTCAGGCTGTCTTTACCAGCTGCCACAACTAGGAGCAATTTTCTTTTAAGGTCTGGCCTGGAATAGTTTTGTCAGCAGACACAGGCTACAGCTTCTCTCTTCATCCAGCAGCAGCACAGCCTTCCTTAGGTGCAATTCCAGACATGAGGCAGTTAACTACTATGTTAATTTACCTACACACAGCACAGCTTTCCCCTGTGACCCAACAGGAGTGGAAGGGATGGCTCTCAGTGATTGGCCATCTCCGTGATGAGATGTACTGTGGGATAATGCCTGGTATATTACACTGGGGTTTTCCTTTAATGAGTAGAAAGAAAAATAAATGCTTTGTATCTTGCATTTTGAGTATGTTGCAAGGAGCAGCAGCAGATCAGTGGAATAATCACAGAGCTTGGAACAGGCTCGCGAGAAAAAGAGCATTATATCCACAGGCATATTCTCCCCTTGAGAGCAACTGTGCCTTTATCTCTACAGAAAGCACCATGTGTGCAATGGCACAGTATACAACTGCTCAACTGTAATACACATGCATTAATCCTGAGGACACTATCGGGAGCTGGGGGCACTTTTCTCAGATCACACGACTACATGAGAACCCGCCTGCAGCAAAGGGCTTAATGAAATATGTGTGAAAGGGCAGGAGTTTAAATCAATTCAGTCTCCCAACATCCAGAATACACTTTAGATCTCCCATCACGGCCACCGCATCACTGGCTTGGCTGTGCTCGGGGGAGAGATTGGGAAGGGAGGCAAAGACCCTCGGTGGCATGGGGCATAATATTTACATAATGCCTTTCATCTGAGGATCTCAAAGTACTTCACAGATATTACTGATGGAGCCTCAAAAACCCTCTGTGGGCTAGTTCGCATGCTACAGTGACGGGGCCTTATAGGTAGCTGGGTAGGTCATGGGAACACTGAGCAACAAAAAATTAAGTGACGTGCCCATGGCCACACACTGCTGGGCACAGACAGAAACAGAACCAGGTCTACTGACTCCTAGTACCCTGGTCTCAGCAATAGATCAGACTCCCTCTATAGAGAGAAGATGGGGGGATGAGGTGAGAAAGAAGAGGCAGAAAGAATGAATGAGATAAACAGGAAGCAGCAAAACAAAGAATTTGTTTGCACATATGCAATGAATAACATCTGTGTGGTTTAGTGACATTAACAAACCATTCTGACTTTTCTCCCAACGTTTGCCACATCACCATAACCCCACAATGGTATTCCAGCGGCTGGGTATACATTACCCCTTATATTCGCTTTGGGAAGCTGCAAAAAACACAGCCGATAGGAGCATACAGATTGCTGAAATGAACATTACCTCACTTCTAATCACCTAGCTAAACGGACTAGTTATAATCACCTCCTAACGACCGAAAGGATAATGTTGATTGATAATTATTCATTAGATGAAGTGCTGATTAAATGACTTGAGGAGTCATGGGGGGATAACGGGAATTAAAGGAGGATGCGCTATTATGTCCTTCTGGAAATGAGAGAACATGTCAAACGCCAAGACGTGGAGCAATAAAGGTGACACCGGTAAGGATCCACACATCAGGTTCGGTTGCCCCTCACACTAATACAGGCTCTTTTCATTAAGGTTTTCAAATTTCATTTCAACCCATTTGTAACGGTGGACGTTAAATACAGCATAGACATTGCCGCCTGGCGCTAGCGCATGAGCCCCAGGAAGTGAAAGCGATGACTGCACTCTCTGGCCAAGGGGCGGCAGGGTGCGTCGTGCTGTGAGAACAGAAGAAGGGACACAGGACCTACCTCCTGGAGCTTAAAATGCTGCAGACACAGCTGGGCCAGTACGAATTTGAGACCGTTTCTGACGTTCCCGGAGATCCTTGCTGAAAGGCCCGCACAAAGGAGTGTGCTGTGAGGATGGGGACAGGGCAGCAAGGACAGCCTTACATAACTGAGGGTGAGCAAAGGACACAAAGGGAGCAGCAAGCTCTGCTGGCTGTGCAGAGCACAAAGGAGTGAGAAGGGAGAGCAGAGACATGTGCCAGGGCAGAGCCATGCCCGGCAGTGAGGGTCAGAAGCTGGCAGCTGCTGGGTGGCTCTGAAGGGAGGTGCAGAGCCATCAAAGGAAGGTGATTTGAGCAGCAGCATTTGGGATGGGATGGGGGAGGGGTGGGAGATGAGGTGAGGAGCAGGGTGGCCAGGAGGAGCCGTTTGCTTTAGTGGAGGCGAGAGGTGGCCAAGCCATTTGGGACGGGTGGGGATCAGGGTTAGTGGTGGTGCAGGAGAGCGACAGCACACGGCACAGACAGTGCATGAAAGGAGACTAGGGTGACCAGACAGCACGTCTGAAAAATCGGGACAGGGGATGGGGCGGGCGGGGGGGGGGAAATAGGCACCTATATAAAAGACAAAGCCCCAAATATCGGGACTGTCCCTATAAAATCGGGACATCAGATCACCCTAAAGGAGACAGGACACTGAGACTGTGCACTGGGTGATGGGAGGACAAGAGAGGCTTGGAGGATGTTGAAGAAGTTTGAGCTCAGCATGCGTCGAAGGTTTGAGTCTGCACAGGAGAGGAGAGGGAGACTGGACTTGGCAACTGAAGAGGCCCTGAAAGCGGACAAGGACGCACCAGAAAGGAGGAGACTGAAGACAGAACCCAGAGAAGCCAACAGAGAGGGGAAGACGGAAGAGGAGATCCAAGGAATAGCCAAGACTTAGAGCACAGGAGCAGGGAGAGATCAAGGGAGGCAGCCCCACGGTAGGCAGGAAGAGAGCCCATGGACCTGAGCAGGAGGCGGCCCTGGGAGGATATTTTCAGGGGAAATGAGGATTGCAGAGCAGAGGAGATCAGGGCATCAGCAGAAAGTCAGGAGCTGAAAGGCAAAGGGGAGGAGGCAGCAGCTGGAGAGCCAGGTGGGGTCAAGGAATGGGACTTGGGGTCTATGCGAGCGCGTGGCCCAGAGAAGTCAGAAGTGAGTGGAGTCAGGGCTTAGGAGCTAATAAGAAACATTTGGGGATCCAGGAGTGGGTGTCTGGCTGGAGGAGAGGAGAGGTGTTTGCAGGAGCAGAATCAGAAAGCTCTTTGCATATGTTCTCTTGAAGAAATGGCCACAGTCCTGAGGAGAAAGGGAGAAGGGGAAGCAAGTTTGGGAGGCAAAGCTAGAGAACTATGGGCTCAGGAGACAACCCGAGCAAGGCCTGGCTACTGGCATAGTTAAGAGCTGCGGTGCTAATCACGAACCGTGCTGGAACAGCAACACTGCAAGCAAAGGAGCAGTGCAGTAGTTAAGAGTGGGGCACAGAGAGGGGCAGAGCTGGGTCCTACACACACAGTCCCAGACCATCCCTTTCTAATAATGCATGTGCAAAAGCTTCCAACACCCGGGAGCAAGACAGAACCATCAGCAGCCAGGGAAAACCTCCAAGTAAAGCCAGAGCACATTTCTGGAGCAGACAAAGGCATCTTTGAGGGGAGCTAAAACAATGTCTTGGAGCACTCACTCCCCATCCATCATAATGTAAAGCACAGACTGGGAGAAATCAGGGACAATTTGCTAAATAAACTGAATTGTTTCTGGCTCCATCTCCAGAATGCCCCTAAAGGACAGGATCTTACAAGATGGAGAGTGAATTGCAGATTGGTGTGTCAGCATAGAGCACCAGAGGGCCCAGATTCTCATGCTGCAGCACTCAAATCCCTGGATAAACATTTCAGCTCCGGGGAAAGGTACCTGGGGCTTTCAGTATGTCAGACTCTGGATTCAACTTGCAAGGGCATAGGAAGATGGGACACAAAGCGCCAGGGCTAAAACAGGGAAACAGAGAAGTTACTTTACAGCGTGCACATTCCATAAATGAGCTTTCAGTGTTTACATATAAAGTTTAGGAGAGAGACAATGTGTGTGAATGATACTCCAGGGAATGTTATGCCGGAAGAATTCCAGAAACTTTAAAGTGCCAGGTTTAAGTATGTGTCAGATGCTTTCAGATAAATAAAATGCTTTTATGCAGACTGTGCCAATAAATCTCAGTAACAACTCGCAGTTTCTGGATTTCTTCTGCCACAGCATCTTAACCATCCTGCTGTCACCCTGGGCTGCATCAGAAACTTCAGCAACAAAAGCCAGTTCGTAAGGCCATCATTTCGCTAACACTCTGTGCTTTCTGGTGGGGGACATTTTCTCAAAGTTGTTCCCACCTCTCCCCAAAGTTCCACACCACTTTGCAGTGGTGCACGTCCTCAAACCGCCATCCCGCCCCAGGCAACTGCATTTTACTGGGCACGAGGAAGGGAGGAAAGTGAGTCCTAAGATAGTGACAAATGTTTGCAAAGCTGAAGTGTTCAAGATCCAGGCTAAGTGCCTTTCTAACACAAACATAGCAGCCTTGGGCTTGTGCCTGGGAACCAGACAGTGACCGTGAGGAGCCTGGGTCAGGCAGCAGCCATCTGCATGAGATCTTAGGAGATGTCAACTCAGCCGCTGGGAGGTGCAATGTAGGCACACCCAAGCTAGCCTCGATCCAGCTAACCACAGCAGCACAGGCAGTGGGATAGGGTAGTCACCCGAGTACAATCCCACCCGGAACCCGAGGAACATACTCAGTCAGCTGGCCTGTGTTGCTGCAACTACTGTGAGCGAGCTAGCTCTGGTTCGCCTACACGGGCTGTCCCGACTGTAGTGGAAACATACCCTGTAATGCACCTCCACTGTGGGCCGGCCCAAAGCCTCTGCAATATCTTGGAGGGGCCACCAAATGTGCAGCACTGGTGGTAGATTTCCAGCACGTGCCAAGGGGCAGCACAAGCCAGAATACTGCCCATAAGTCACTTTGGGACAATGTTGGAAACTATTATTCCATTAGTTATGATTTTTCCCTGCATCGCGCAGGAGATCCCTACACTCTCCCCTCGAGCTCTCTGGGGGGAGGGATGCGGACGCCTTCGGAACAATTATTTCTCTGTTACCTCAGCGCTGCACTGGCGCTCTGGAGATTCACCCTTCCCCCACTGAGCAGGGGCAGCACAGCCAAAACTGCTGCAAGCTTCTCCCACGCCACTCTCCCTTCCCTCTTGCTCCTGTGGTCCCTCCCTGGTAGGGTTGGAGTTCACTCCCCAGGGCCCGCTCACCCCTTTGCCTCTGTTGAAACTGCATACAAGAGGGACAATCAGTGCCAGCCGCAGTGACGTTTTCTGCGATGTGGGCACTGGATTGTTCCAGGGTGGCTGCCCCATGTGAATGAAGTAGATCCAGCTCCCCTGCCAGAATGGGTGCTCCCTACTTGGCCAATTAAAAGGGCAGGGCAGCACTTGGGGCCTATAAAATGGGTCCCAGTAAGCCGGAACAGATGGGCGTAGCCAGGAAGGGCAGGTGAGAGTTGTCAGAGACCGGGGGAGACCTGGAAGCCAGCAGAAGGTGGTTCCTGGGAGAACACCAAAGGCAAGAAAGCAGCAGTGGGGGTTGCCTGCTGGCTCTAAGCCAGAGCCAAGGGCCAGGGAGGGCTGAAGAGAGCAGTGCAGGGGCGCATCCACTGACATCTCCAGGGCTGGACTAACCACTTTCTTGGACCCAAAGGAACCATGACAGGGCTGAGGGGGCGAGGGATGCTCCCAACAGAGAGGCTGTGGGGTTGCAGAGTGGGGCAGGACTCCAGTTGGAAGGGCAAAGGAGCTGGGGCATAGTGAGGGGTGCCAGGGCTGACTGGGAAGCCAGGGCTGCATTTGATGTTTTGACTGGACTACGGTGTTCGGGCTTGTTATGGGGGCGTGGGCGCGTGCTTTTGTTATAAATTAAACCCACACGGGCTATTGGCATTCAGAAGGAAGGGAGGGAGGGATAGCTCAGTGGTTTGAGCATTAGCTCAACCAGGGTTGTGAGTTCAATCCTTAAGGGGGGCCACTTAGGGATCTGGGGCAAAAATCAGTACTTGGTCCTGCTAGTGAAGGCAGGGGGCTGGACTTGATGACCTTTTGGGGTCCCTTCCAGCTCTATGAGATAGGTATATCTCCCTTTTGTTTAATTTTTTTTTTTTTTTTTTTTTTAAGAAAGACTAATTGGACTGTTTCAGGGACTCTGAATGGGGAAACCGAGGCAGCGCAGAGTCAGCTGACAGAAGGCGCTCCTGACAGGCAGCCCTATGACAAGGATCCAGCCACGTCTCACTGGCATTGCCTACACACCAGACAAGGAGAATTTCTGGACTACAACCACCTTGCTTCTATTTACCCAGTAGCATCTGCTGGCCGGCTTCATCCAGGAGCCTCAGCTCCAGGTCCCTGAACCATCTAGCCCCATTTTAACCTATCTAGGAGTGGAGTTTCCAGTTGGGTGACCAGCCATTCATTAATTAACTAGTTTTAGCTGGTTTGTTTTGTACCCTAAAGAAATTGTATTTGTATCCCCAAGTCATCTTGAGCCATTTATTCTGGTTATTCTAACCAGTCCCTGCACAATACTGAACCCAGCCCTGGTCGCTGCCATTGCCACGTGGCAGAAAGGACACAGGAGGGGACTGAGCTCTTCCTCAGGGCACTGCCCCTGGACCTCCCTGATCGACTCCCCGTCTTTTGTATGGACACAGCAGCAGCAGGTTTAGGCCCTGTGGTAGGTGTCTCTCCCCACCCCTTGATCCATCCCTGTGAAGAGCCATGAGACCCTTAAGGAGAAAACCACTCCCCATGTGCTAAGCGAACACGGTGTCCACACCCTGCTGCAGGGTGTTGCGTGACACAGCGGCCCCCTCTGCAGCCTGCTCAGTGCACGGCAGGTGCTCCCAGCACCGGGCTCTCTAGGCTCCTGTTTTCGGGGGTCCCGTTAACGCTCACGCACTGCAGGGAACAGATGATGCTTTTCTAGGCTGCAGAAATAACAGGTGCAAATACCCTTAGCCCCACCATGAGAGAGAAGCCAGCAGTCCCTAGCCCAGCCCTAGGGGCAGTTCAATACAGGGTACAAGGGGAACCCCCCCTCCCCTGGGGCTTCCCCATTGCCAGAAATGCTGCTGGCTAGGGTTACCATTCGTCCGGATTCCCCCGGACACGTCCAGCTTTTTGAGCTAAAAATAGCATCCGGGGGGGATTTGTAAATGTCCGGACTTCCCCCCTCCCCATGCAGAGCGCACGCGGCTAACAGGGCAGCCGGCCGGATGGTGCCACTTACATGGGGCTCCAACAGCCAGAGAGAGCCCCTCCTCCGCTTCCCCTGCAGCAGAGATCACTCCCTCCCTCCCTCCCTGCATTCGCAGATCGCCTCCTGCAGTCTGGAGCTCCTCCCCCGCTCCCCAGCGTGCCGGGATGAGCAGCAGGGTAAGGGGGCCAGGGGGTCGGAGAAGGAGCAGTCAAGAGATGGGGGGGGTCAGGAGTTCGGGGGGGGCTTTTGGGGGGGTGGATAAGGTTTTGGGCAGTCAGGGTACAGGTAGGGGGTAGGGTCCTGGGGGGCAGTTAGGGTGGGGGGGGTCTTAGGAGGGGGAAGTTAGGGGACAAGGAACAGGGAGGCTTAGGTAGGGGGTGGGGTTCTGGAGGGCAGTTAGGAGCAGGGGTCCCAGGAGGGGGCAGTCAGGGGACAAGGAGCGGGGGGGGGGG
>NW_020664523.1:2006248-2039370 GCF_002925995.2 Terrapene triunguis | reverse complement strand
GGGGGGGCTGTCAGGGGGTGGGGAGTGGTTGGATGGGGCGTGGGAGTCCCAGGGGTCTGTCTGGGGGTGGGGGTGTGGATAAGGGTTGGGGCAGTCAGGGTACAGGTAGGGTCCTAGGGGGCCAGTTAGGATGGGGGGAGGGTCTCAGGAGGGGGCAGTCAGGGGACAAGAGGCAGGGAGGCTTAGGTAGGGGGTGGAGTCCTGGGGGGCAGTTAGGGGCAAGGGTCCCAGGAGGGGGCAGTCAGGGACAAGGAGCAGGGGGAGGGTTGGGAGTTCTGAGGGGGGTGGGAAGTGGGAGGGAGGGGAAGGGACGGGGCTAGGGCAGGGCTCCTCCCGTCCTCTTTTTTGCTTGCTGAAATATGGTAACCCTACTGCTGGCCTCCTGCCAACAACATGCACCCAGATGCTTCCCTGCCTGTCCTGGCTCTTGGGCTGCTTAGTGCCCAGCCTTCCCTGCACTGACAGCTGCCAGGCTGTGCTCTCCAGTCGCCTGCTCACGGGCAACCTCTGGCTTCCTCCTGAGCCTGGGCCGCTCTGACCTGGTTGTGCTTTGGGGCTTATGGCGCCCTCCTCTGGCTGGATGTTAAGTTGCTGGGTAACAGCATCCGGTGCTTCTGAATGGCCTGCAGGTGACTGGCAAGGCTAATGCCAGCCCATCAGGGCTCGTCTTCACAGGGAAACTACCTGAGTTCGGACACGTTCCCTAGCATGCCCTGCGGTGCCTAACACTGCCTCAGCTCCTTGTGGTTAACTGCAGTGCACCCGGGGCCAGGCCACAGGACTGTAAGCACAATGGGCCAGTTCTACGCAGAGAGAGGGTGTTTCAGATGCCCTCAGAGTCAGCCTAACTCTGCTCCTACAACAGCCAATGGTACAGCTCAATGGAGGCAGGATAGAGCCAGTGCCGACCCCTTCGGAACCATCAAAGCCTGCATGCTTGCCCGGTGCTAACTAATGTGCATTCTAATGCAATGTAACTTAGCAGCAACACGAGGACCTCAAGTGTGCCCCTCCCGCCTGGGGGACACAGCTGGGAACCCCCCAGGAGAGGCAAATAAATCAAGTGGGTTCGCCACAGAGCACCCACATCAGGCAGTGACATCATCAGCCCTGTCTTAGCACCTGGAGCCTTCCCGCAGCAGAGCAGGTTAATAGCTTCATGTTAGCCTGCGCTAATGTCACAGCTTAACTTGCGGCCCCACTGCTCTCCGGAGCACACTGCGTTTCAGGTGCTTGAGCATAATTAAACAGCCTAATTTTAATCAGCCCAGTTACACAACCAGATTTACTGGGATTCTTTTGATATCTATCCATGACACATTTCATACGCTCCGTGTCTCTTTGAAGAACACAGAACCTAATTTAGTCCCTGGCAGCTCTGACTTGCTGCTGAAGGAGGCTGCAGGAGGAGTGCATCTTTTTAGCATCTTTTCTGTTTACTTCCATGCAGCTTTTCTCCCAGTCTGCATTTATTATACTGGTGCTGAAACTTGCCATTATAACACTTCTGCTTGCTAACAGAAGTTAAGACTTTGGCGGTTTTTTTGCTTTGGTTTGCTCAACTAGCTCAACACTGGATTTAAATGAAATTTTCCTAGGCCATTACCCTTAATGTGATCTAGTTACTGTGTCTGTAATATAAGAAATAAATAAATAGACCTACTGATTAATGTCACTATTCAACATGAATTCTAGCAATAATAATAAATTGTATAGCCTGTTTCACGTGAGAATTTCAAACCACTCTACAGATAATCATTTTTACCCTGGCATCACAGATGGGGAAAGTAACACTTCCCCCCTTTTTATGAGCTATTGGGCTTCACCCCTCTGCTCTCCAATGCTGAGTCCTATCCTCAACCCTAGAACTCATGCTAACTTCAGGAGCATGTGTGCTCAGAGTGGCTTCAGCAGACTTTTTAAGAGTCCAACTTACTTGGAGGTTTTGGAGGAGACAGCAAGTTTTGCCATTAATTTGCATGGGTGAATATAAAAGTCCCAATCCACAATGGGAGTTTTGCCTGAGAAAGGACTGCAAGATCAGGTCCAGAATATGCAAGATGCTGGGGAAGAGCATACAATAAGCACACCCTACACTCCAGGTTTTGAGCATGCTCCTTTGATATGCCTCAAGCAGAGCCTGGTTTTATTTCCCTTCAAGCACTTGGCAGTTGTTTACCGATCCCTACACCAGAAATGCAGCAGGTGGGGGAGAACGGACATCCGTTTATTAAGCCTGGTTGCTTGCCATAGTATGCTGAGCACGTCTTTCCCTCTGGCCATATCCTAGTTGGCGCAATTTTAAATAATAAATGTGGGTTTTATTGGGAAATACTCTCCAGCTCCCTTAAGTAACATTTGCTGCCTATTCGGAGACTCCTCTTGGCTCAGTGTTGGACCGAAACATGATGGATGGTCACACTCCTGTCCCAGTTTAAACGGAGAACTGGGCGCAGACAGAGAAACCCTAACGGCTTGAGACCAGGAGGCAGCCTCTGCCTTTGATCATGTACACGTTTTCCACACCCATAAATAATTACACAGGAAAGTGATAAGCAGTATGTTCTGTCATACTGCTCATCGCATCCAGCGGCAATGCTCCTGGGGAGAGGGCTCACATGGCCACTCACTTCATAGTCACACTGCACACCATTGCTAGGGAGGAAGTAGTCTAGCTACAGAGCAATCCCTCAGATTTCCTCACCACTCGGCCGAAAAACCAGATGCATCTGGAATCTCTGCAAGCCTGCTTGAACATAGATCAGCGGTCTCAACCTTTCCCTGTGGGACTTGGCCATTATAATCATCCCTCTTCACCCCATGCCCTGCCTTATCAACAGACCGTAGCGTAGACCTTACACACCGTAGCGTAGCGTGCCTTGATCATATTACCAGATGTGACACTGGGATGGCGGGAAAGAGGCAGAGCCCCTCTGTGCAAAAGCAGTACTAATGAGAAAGATGATCTTGTCACAAAAGGGGCCTGCAAAGGGGGAATATATTGGCCTTGTGCCCTTCTCTGATTCTTAAAGTAGTTTAAAACCCAAAAGGTTGGATACTTGGGCCTGCCCACCCTAGGAGACACTGTGGTGATGGAGAACTGACAAAGTTACAGCAAGAGTCGGGCGATGGGCAGCTTGACTCATACAAGGAATCCCACTGGGGTCAGCAGGCCTTGTCCCACATCTTCACCAGAACACATACACGAGTCTGGGCAGGATCAGAGCCGCAGCCTGCTCCGAACTATCAGTTGTGTTCGCTGGGTCGCACCTCTGACTAGCAGCATTTGGAAGAAAGGACCCCCGTTGGACAGCCTGGACCCAGGCAGGCGGGGGGGATCGCTCACAAGGCACATCCCAGACCCCCAAGGAGTCCTCCAGCACAAGCAAGGAAGAGCTGGCTTTCGGAGGGGAAGAAAAGCAATACACCGAACCCTTCACCCTCCCACATCCCAGAGGAGCAAAGAAGGGCACAGCCCCTTGCCCACAGCCTGCACCCCCACAAGCTGTGAGGGACCAAGCCTTTGCTTCAGCTCCTCCTGCCCCCATCCCAGCAGCAGCACTAGCCGCTCTTCTTTACAGCATGCCCCAAAATCCCTAAGGTCCCCAGGCTGGTGAGAGAAGAGTCTGCGATCCCACATGGACCGTAGCCCCCACCCACTCCCTAAGGAGCTATCACATCATACACTGCCGTGGTTTGGAATGGTTCCCCGGAGCAGGGGGGATTTGTTAGTGAAGCAAGAGGCCGACTGTGGTCCATCCCCACCCTGGTGACAGTGCTGCCTCCAATGCTGCAGAGGGGAGATAAAAATAGGGATGTGGGCTGCAATGCAGCAGCACGGAGCAAACGCCGCGCATTTCTGCAGCAGACCCCGAGGAGCTTGCAGCAGTTACAGTGCAAGCAGATGACCATTCTGATCACTTCGCCAAGCGTGTGCAGTCCCAATCGCGAGGCCGGTGCAGTGCTGGGGCCAGCAGGCCGGGATTGGACACAGACCATTTAAACACAAAAGTGCGGGGGGGAGATTGGAAAAATTAGTCACTGGAGACCTGCTGTCTCCTGCCAGCTCACTCGGTTTTCTCCTCCCCGGAGGCAGTTCAACCTTGGGGGAGTTTATTTTAAATACCGGATGTAAAAAGGGTGGGCGTTTTAGCAAGATTCTGCTTTGACCAAGGTGGGGGGCTGCAAGGCAGCAGCAGAGATGGAGCACTGAGCTGAGGCCCTGAGTCATTCAGGGCTATGGGGCCCCGGGGGGCGGGGGGCAGTGTACTCAGCCGTACTCCTTTCTGACGCCCTAAAGCAGAGCAGTGTGCAGCCCCCTCCCCAAAACCTGCTGCCCGAGAGGAGTTGAGAACTGGTCACCTCCTCATGCCTTCAGGCAGGCGAGCATCGCTGGATGCAGCAGCAGGACCCCAGCCTGGTGCCCAAGGGAGCATGAGCTCCATATCCCGCTACCCTTCCCTGCTCTTGGAGGATCCCTGCACACATGCAACACAGGACAAGATTGTGGCATTTACACATATCACGTAACACCACAAAAACCTGCAGCGCTCGGAGGCATGAAGCCAGGCTGGGGAAGAGGGCAAGGGAGAGGGACAGGGAGGGCTGCAGGGCCCCAGATCCATCCCTCCTCCCCCACGGCTGCAGGTAAAGCCAGTGGATCTGCCCGCATGCTCCTTCAAAGCCACCTGCCTACCCTCTTGGCTCCCGAGGAGTCTCTAGGGCAGTTGGCCACAGGAGCTGCCAGCCCAGGGCTCTCTGCCCCCCTCTCCTGCCGTGCCACCCCCACTGCCCCAGTGGGGGCAGCAAACGCACTAGGAAGAGACAGGCCAAAAAGGAGGTGGGAGAGAAGAGAGACGGGCTGAGCAGGGGCAGGGTGCAAGCAGCACCTAACTGGGGATGGCTACAAGCCCCGCAGGGGGAAATCGGAGCTGGGAGACCCCTGCTCAGCTATTGTATTCAGTGGTCACTCCCTGGTGTATTTCCTGAGAGGAGCCAGTACATCCAGCCATGCAGGAGTTCTCCTGCCCCTCACTCCTAGGGGTTCGGTGAGGGACCAAGGAGTGCACACGGTGCGGGATCTTAAAGCCAACAAGTGAGATACATTTTACTAAAGCTGGCCAAGGCCCCAACCCCTCCTGCCCCACACGCCAGTCCTGACACAGCGCAGGGAGGGTTTGCAGTGCTTAGAGCATATCGCTTTCTTGAATGAAGTGTGCATGGGCTAAGGCCTTGTTCCGCTTCCTCCTCCACAGCTGGAGAGGGACAAAAATACGTTCTAGGCTGCTGGCAAAGGAGTTCCTTTTCACATTTGCTAACAGCCACACTTGGGAAAACAGGAAGCTGGTATCTGATTCAAGGGCTGAGACATTCCATTCCCAAGATCTGTCCAGCCTGGGGAACTCCGCTTTGGCGTGGGGAATCTTCACGGCCCAGCAGTGGTGTAGCACAAAGCACAATATGGGTATTTCAGCCTCACGCAAGTGCTAGAATTTTTCCCTAAATAACCAATCTTCGCCGGTGTTCTTGGGACCACAAGTTCCAACCCAGTGTTGTCACTACATGAACAAGACGCAGCAACCAAGTAAACAACCTGAACAGAAGGCCCAATAAGGTCAGTAGTTTCCTTCCCTACTGTGTATTCTGCTCATTAATCAGTGCAACTAACAGAGTTACTCATTTATAATAGATGACACTAAACCAGAGTTCTCATTAAGCCGTAACGTACAACTGTTCTCGGGGAAAAAATAATAAAAAGCAGCCAACTTTACACCAGTGGCTGTGAAGCAGAGTGCTCTACAAAGCCGGGGGAGGGCAGGGGGCACAGTCCCCAGCATCTGAGCTCCAGGATTAATCAGAATATGGGGTGACTTCAAACCCAAGCAAGGGTGTTCTCTCTGGCCGAGAGGGTTCCTAGGGCTAGGCACAGCAGTTGTGTTTTGGCAGGTACACACATAGTGCCGAAAGCTCTAGGAGACTGAAAGCCAAAGCAGCGCTGCCTGCTGACAATCATTCCCACTCAGCTGGCTACAAGGGGCCTGGCAAGCAAAATGAGCAGCACTGGGCCTGAATCTCAGCTTGGGAGTCCAACCAAACGCCCAGATCCGGACACTCCTCAACTTGGGGGGTTGAAATCCAGATCAAAACCAACCCAGGTTTTTTTTCCTTTTAAGGGGGAGAACAAGGTTTTAAATATCACAGAAGAAGACTGCAGCTGCTAACTGGCCTTCAGGCTTGCCATTTGGGACCATTTAAGCCGTGAGTTCAGTGGCATCAGTACACAGCAGTTCAATATGCAGATCTAAGCCTGTACCACAGAATTACATGAGCAGAACTCAGCCTTAAATGGCTTCTGTCCCAAAGAGTCCCTTTATTCCTTGCCATAGTGCAATATTGCAGGGAATAGCACAGACTTATCCCACTAGAGCAGACCGACCCCTAAGGGACAGGGTACAGTCACTTTTTTTTAAAAAGAATGGTTTCAAGTGCTCGACTGGGGACACACACATTTCCAGAGGGGCTGGTCACCCGTCATCCTTGGCTTCACTTGGAACTGAAAACCAAGGCACTTAATCTTAGCAGCCATGAGCCCTTTTTGAAAGCGCTGTCACTGGGAAATGCACCATTGGGACAATTCTCATCACCTCTGCCCAAGACTTGCCAGGTTAAACAGAACACAGTCATCTCAGAACTGACTGAGGAACACCCAACAGGGGGCAGAAACATCAACTAAAACAAACCTAAAAATCAGGCCAAACTTTAAGGGTAAAAATATATACATTTGGGAAAGTGATTCAACCCTGAACAGAGGGTGATTTAAAGTGACAGTATTTTTTTTAATAGTCAGAAGCCAATCATGTGCACTCTCAGAAACTGTACCTCCCCCATCTTAACGCACACGTATGTCTGCACACATAACAGTTAGCAGTCACTTAACATGTTGTGCCTCTGTCAGGGATGCTGTCGGCTCCCATTATTAATGCAAGTGGTCTATTTCAGTGGATGGAATTTATCATCAGCAGCAGTAGCTTCAGAAGAGCAATGTTTACAAACCAGGCAGGGTAACTTTTAGCACATACAGGGTGCACACGGCTTTCCCTTGGCACTGCAAAAGGCTCCTCCAGGCACAGACCGGTCTGTAATTGTTTGTAAACATCAGGCACACCCAAGGCTCTGAGAGCAACCACCACCCTAACTCCATGCAACGGACCTTTGCCAAAGGTACTTCCTCCTTCGGGATCTTGACCCTGCTTGCTCTCTTTCCTGTAGCTTCATTGTACACGCAGTTCCAGTCACTTGTGTGTTTTGTTCTATTGCATCAAGGCAAGTTGTTGCTTTTCTTCATTTCTGAGTGCGTTTATTATTTATTCATTAAAAGGAAAAGAAAAGGGAAAGCAACAGAAGCAGATTCCTAACAAGTTATGGGCAGCAGTGACAGGCACAGCAAACAGGAAATATGGCAGTGGTGAGCAGCCTATCCTCAAATTTGTCTGTCATCATCTACATCAGGTGACATTCTCGCCTCCCCGTTCGTGAGGAGGACATCAGTGCTATCTATAGACAGGGGTACTTGGGTTATTTTAAAGTAGCGAGAAGGAAGGGGGTGTTTAATATTATTCATAGGATAAAGGAGCTGCTCAAACCTGTGCCCAACACGTCTCAGTCCCCAATACAAGCAATTGGCACTGCACTCCAAATTCCCAGCATGCTGCCCACCACTGACCTCGCTGCTCATGGGTAAAAACAGCACACTGGCTAGAAACACACAGCAACTGTGCCTTGCAGAGCTGTAGTGGGTACAGGCTACCAGTCTGTCTAAGCTGTGGCAGCTCCTTGGATGGGGACGTTCTAGTTTGAATCATTGTCGAACATTGTCAATCAAGGATTCAGAATTCATTTTCCATGGGGCGGAGGCATCACACCCACGACCACAGGGAACAGGCAGTTCTTAACCCATCAACACACTCAGACTTGAGAGAACTGTGAGAAACCAAGACATGTATCCCAAATCCCCTCACCGCATTTGCCAGAGCTGCCATTAAGCACCTGAACCACTGCAGCTGCATGCATAAATATATGTATTATAGTCATAAACTACACGGGTGATGCACATTGTGCTTCCAAAAGCTATGAGTAAGGCTTGAAAACTAGGAATTAAAATAGTGCTAACTCAGACACATTTGAATATCTGACAAGGTAGACATTCAACCATAATATGCTACATTTCAAAGCCAGTGATCACGTCAGTAAAAGCAGAAAGTCAATAAAAAACAATAGCAAAACATTATTTCAAATACCAGCCACTCTCTCAGACCTCACCGCTCAAAACTGAGAAATTAGCATTATTACTGTCCTTATGTGTGCACTTCCCTAGCTCTGCCTTTGATTTCGGAGGAAAGCTGTCTAAATAACAAGAAACCCATTATCTCTTAACTCCCATTTAACTAAACTTTATGGCCACTAAAGCTGTATAGCTCTGTTAGCAACAAGATCAGACTGGAGCATGCCCACAGCATTTGCACCCTGCTGACCAGAAGGGAAGCTTGAAACTGAAACATGCTTATTGAAAATTTAGTCTCTAGACTTAAAGAGGGAAAGGCCACCATCCAGCCTGCAAAGTCAGACTGGAGAAAGACTATTATTAATTATTATGTATTAATACAGGACCAGGAGCATGTACCAGGCTGGGGGGTAGGTAGCGGAGCCCAGCAAGTGACAAGTTCAGAAAAGCTACTAGTAAATAAATCGATGTTTGAACTGTAACTGTTCAGAGTCAGCAGGGAGACCTGGAAAGGAAAAGGAGGGGGGGGGGGTTCTTCCTTCAGCTGATATTAGCCGGAGTTAAGGATGGACTCAAGGCACCTAACTCCCTGCTTTGGAAGGGAACAAGCTGCGAAGCACTGGCAGTACTAACTAATCTATCTGCCCCACTAGGGCAGACACACTTGGCAGTTAGAAAAGCCTTGCTTTGTAGGAAACAAGAGGGGGGAAGCGCGGGACTCTGACCTGCTAATTCTGCCCATGCTGGGGGAGCCGTGCCCTGCACGGTGGATTTGCTCTCCCCCAGCCACCTTTCAACGTCAGGACCAGGCCAGGGCTGGTAGTAGGAAGCGCACTCCTACCCCAAACTGCAAGGACGCTGCCCTGCCAGGAACAGGGATCGGGTTTCGCATCAACTCCTTCACAACAAGCTGCTGTTTGCGCCAGTTGCTCGCCCTCTGCCAAACAAACAAGCCAGGCCCTGGGCTAAGAGCTCCCCTGGGAAGCCAGTTTGGGGGGGGGGGTGCTTCACACACGCCCCTATTCCAACACCAAACGACCTCCTTCCCCTTGGAGACAAACACCATTAACCCCTTCCCACTGGCGGCGCGCAGCGTGCACCAAGTTCCACCCCAGCCCGCCCAGCGCCCATAGAGCAGTAGGGACACGGACCTGCCTGGCCAGCCCCTTGCCCGCGCCAGGCTTCGCCGCCCCACCCCAGGGCAGCCCGGCAGCCCATCCCCCAGCGCGCCGTGCCCGGGCGGGCGGGCTGGCTCCGGCTCCTACCTACCAGCGGGTTCCGGCAGCCGGCTCGCCGCTGCCCGCTCATCTTGGAGGCGCAGAAGACACAGCGCCGGCCGGGGAGCGAGCGGCGACGAGCGGGGAGGCAGGGCAGAGCCGCGCCGCCTCCCGCCCCGCCTCCGCTCCCCGCAGGTAAGGGCACACGGAGCCGCCCCGACTGCAAGCCGGCGGGAGGTTCCCGGCCAAGGAAGCCTGTTCCTGCCGGGTCTGAGCTGCCCCCGACTCCAGCCCGGCGCCCCGGAGCCAGGTCTCCCCATGCCCAACAGCCTTCCTCAGGGCGGAGAGCGGCGCCCGGCCCGCGGCAAATGACAGAGCCCAGCCCTACGCTGCTACCTGCCTTGGGCACGGAGACAGCCGGTCCCTGTCGCTCCCAGCGTCGGGAGCTGGGGTCTCCAAGCTTCGGCAAGCTGAGCCCGGCTTCACGCTAGCGAAGCCAGTCTGACACTCCCTTCCATCCATGTGCTGTGAAAGGCCTAGAGCTGGGATTCACCCTCGCCGGCTCTTCCAGCGCCCCCACTTTAGCAGAGGCTGGTGTAGTTCTTCTGTAATCTCCTGCCTCACCTTTCCCACAGCTTTGGAGAGCAGCCCTAGCCTTAACTAAGCTGACATTTAATATAGCATCAATAGCAACTGAGTATAGTGCCCATGGAAAGTAGGAGGGGTAGGTCACACCTCAGAGCTATTGTTTCAGGCTCTCTGCAAACTCGGGAAGATGTTGCTGCATCATTTACAGCAAGCCATTTACAACTATAGCAGCCAGAGACTGACTTTAAAAAAAAAAGTGAAGTCTGAGATGGAGGAGAATAAGGAGAGTGCTGCCTCTACTCTGGGCAGGCTCACATACACCCCCACCCCAATCCTTCACACTTATGTTTGACAGTGCTCATATAGTATATGACAACAATTCAGTAATTTGGAATTTGAGCCCTTCCAAACCACTGCAATTATTGATGGTTTTGCTCCATGAGTTTGGGTTTCATAGATGGAGCAGGAGGGCCAATTCAGCATGCTGATCCACCCAGATAAACCCTTGAGCCCATGCAGAGTCCCACCAGCCAGGATCTTCCTCTGTGGATTAGTTTACAGAATCAGGGCTAAAGTTTCTAGCAACAGCATGTATTGAACCCTGCAGGACAGAAAGGAATGTGAGTGGGCCACTAAGGAATATTTACTTTCTTGTGAACAGGGAAGAAAGATTACAAAGGTAGTCACATACAGGTGTCAGGCCAAGGCCTTATATGAGATCCATGGAGTGTTTTATTATTCAGTATCACAGTGGAGGAGACAGTAAATTGAGATTCAGTTTCTTTGCAGAAACACTTTTAATGTGTTTGCTTTTCCATTGGTAGATACAGCTGAGAAATAATGAGATTTTTTTCTTCTAGTTCAGAAAAGTGTGGAAGGGTGTTTGGTACATTTAATGCACTAAAGACACTTTGATAAGTTTGAATTGTTTTTATATTTATATGTATTTATAAAGTGCACCTATATACAGTAGTAACAGTAAAAAGAAAGCAAGAAAAGGGGAAGTTAATCCCAGAAACATAATTATTCTCCCATAATATAGGTACACTCTGAATAGGTTATTTATACCTGCCCAGCAAGTTAAAGTTATCTGTCTCTTTAAGAATAAAGATGCAAAGAAATACCTCCAGGCTATTGCTTCCTTGTTTATTTATTTCAGCAGGTCACAACCCCAAGTGGGATCACTCCATCAGTGGATTGGGTCTGGACAATCCTGAATGTGTGGAGGATGCCATTTTACAATCTTGCATGTCACAGAGTGCACCACTTACCAACAGATTGGCACCTCCTCCTGGTACTCCGGGGATTAGCTCAAGGCCAAAACCCTGCCCCATCTGCGGTTTGCACACTGTTACACCATCTGCCCTGCAGCTCCTCCTGCAGCCTCAGGAACTGCAGCATCCAACTCATGACTCAGCCCTCCAGCCATATCACTGTCTGTGTTCCCCCTCAGCAGTCCTCTTACTCACTGCCTTGGTGCTACTTGCCCAGTGGCTGGTAGGGGCACCCAGGCCTGCCCTCTACTCTGGATTCCAGCGCAGGGACCCTCACCTCAGCAGTCTGGGCCTTCTTTCTCTGGCCTCATTGCTCTACCCCTGGGCTGCTACTGCTTCCCCTTTTCTTCCTGGGCCTACCAGTTCCCCAAAGCCTCCTCCCACTTCCCAGGGAGTGACTGCAGTCCCTACTCTCTCCTCACTTTCAGAGCATCTGCCTTTTCCCAGCCACCCCTTCTCCTTTCAGCTCCTGGGTTTTATAAGCCCTGCCTATTCCTGCCCAGCTGAGCCTCTTTAATCAGCTGTCTAAAGGGCTAATTGGCCCATCTGGCCTGCATTCAACCCTGCACCCCATCCCATTGCACGCATGGTGTGTGCAAGGTCACAGTGCAGGGAAGATGCCATTTTAAAATGGCGCCTTCCAGTCTGTCAGGGTCACGGGAAACAATACCGCTGAAAATGGGGTCATGCAGGGAAAAAGGTTGGGAACCACTGGGTGACTTGTTTTTTTAAATGGGAGGAAGGGATTGTTGTAGGAAGGAGACTTCAAATGTGGAGACCTGGGTTCTGGTCCCAGCTTTGCTCTTAGCTCACTGTGGCTATGTCAAAAGAGGTAGAGTTTTTAACATGTGTTAGTTACCCTGGTGTAAAATCCATGGTGTGACAAGGCACCTGCAGCATTTCCAGTGAGGTAGCTGGATGATATCAGCACTACATCCCTGCCCATAGTTGACCTCACTTAATTTATCTTATGTCTCCACTAGGATTTCACAGCACGATCACTAACGCACGTCAGTCATCTTGCAGCAAAACCACACCTTTTTTGGCAGTGCAGACAAAGCATGGGTCACTAACTGAGAACTGCTCTGGGCCTGAGTCTTATGCGAAGTGGGGGTGAAGCACAGCCAGCTCGGAATGATAGGGCCAGATTCTCATCTTGTTTACACTGGTGCAAATCGCAAGTCACAGTGTGGAATTCAGTTGTATTGCTCTGGAATTCCAGTGCAAGTGGGATGAGAATCAGGTGTAAATGATCACACAAGGTGCCAGGCAGTGGACAGGCCGGCTGTGTCTTTGTTTGCCCATCTCAGCCTGAGAGTGTGAATGTGCGGCAAGGTTTGGGGCACTGGGGAGGCAGAAGACAGGAGGATGCGAGACAAAGCATGGTCTGAACATTAACACAAAGCAATGGGGGGAGAAAAGTCCTTGTGATCATGGCACTAGCACAGCAGGTGTCCAGCCCAGTGCCATGGGCCTGGGTATAGGTCTGGCACAAAAGTCAGGCCATGTTGACAAATAATGAATACAAGGAAATTACAAAAATGGCCACACCCTCTGAGATGGACCCTGCAGGTTTCTAAGCAAGGCTTAGCTGAAAGAGAGCTTCCTTTTCTGCCATGTTCAGAATCACTGCATCTAAGAGGAGTCTGGTATCCTGGCCTGGTCACAAATTCAGAAAGCCAGAGCCCCACGTCTCTCCTCCTCTTGTGAGGGAACCATTACAAGACACCACTCTTTGTAAAGCAAAGGGTGCTGACATGAAATAGAGCCCTGGCAGCCGGTAGCGTGTGTAGCAGCCAGGCACACAGTATCCTGGTCTCCCAGCTAAGCTCCAGCACACATACCGCACCTCAGTCATTGAGGAAGGTAAACAAGCTGACAGGTACTCAGCACGGAGGAGGGGAGCTGGAGTAGCAACTCAGGCTTGAGCGTGATGTGGAGGAAAATGAGTGTCAGTGGTTCTCACTCCTCTCCCTATCTGTGTGCATCTTTCAGAAATCTGCCGACTGCTGGCAACCACACAATTACCAATCCAGCGTCGGTGACAGATGTGCACAGTTGTGCCTCTGCCCCTGCTGGGAGCCATCTGCCAACCGTGTCAGCTATTCTAATGCCGATGGGTTGCGATCCATTAGGCTGGAACTACACAGCACAGTTAAGATCAATATGATTTTTTTGCATCCTCCCGGCTTTCCTTTGATGTCCTCCCTTTCTAAAGTGGGAGGATTTGTGCTGCCCCAGTTTCTGTTAATTTCTCCTTGGTCTTTCATTAAGCACTTCCTGGACCTAAAAATGCAGTTGGTGGATTTCTCTTTAGATGCCAGCTTGCTCACCTGACAGATTTTACTAAGATCTTGTGACTCCGAATTAAAAGAGGCATTTTCAGTTCACAAGCAATTTTCCTAATAGATTGACAAGTAGAGAGGACCCTGTCATCAAAACGCATCCTCTGTCTAAAAAGTTCTTCTAAGCTTAATTCTTTCCAGCATTTGGGGTTGGAAATGCCATAGGTGATGTTTGGCAAATGTTTACAAATAGCTGTTTGTTCACTTTTTTTAATACAGAAAAGCAGTTGGCAAAATAAGGGGTGAATTGTGCAATACAGCACTAAACCCAGCACAGCTCTTTGCACTAACATGGTAACTATTTTTAAATGAATCACATGCATTTTGAAACCCTACAGGCCTGATTTGCAGAGTCGAGGGAATCCTGGATCACCCACTGAAGTACTTTGGGAGTTGTGAGTGCTCAGCACCAGCACAAATGATATTTTACACAAGACTCCTGGGAGCTGGGAGGTAAGTGTTATCATCCACACTGTACAGATGGGGACCTGGGACAGATAAGGGACACACCTTGCTCAAGGTCACCTAGTGAATCAACAACACAGATTAGAACACAGGACTTCCTGACTCCAGAGCTTGTTCTTATTCCTCTATATACAGCATGGTCAGGATCATCCACTTTGCTTAAATCGTGAACGTCTGTGTCTGTTTCTTTCCCAGCTGCCAGTGTTTTATTATTTTCCAAGTGTTTTATTCCCGAAGATAGTGCTAGGGGGTCATGGACACACCTAGATAGATTCCCATTAAGGATTCTCTAATTTTCCAGCACTGGGCAATTACTCCAGTTTGGATGACTCAGCTTTTCCAGGTTTCCTTAGCACCTCCTTCCTCTTCATTTTTAAACCAAAGGCATGCATTTTTTTACCCATCAAATGCACATGGAACAGCAGCTTCTAGTTCACAAATGGAGTGGGTACTTACACTGATCCTTGGAATTTCCAAGTCTAATCAGAATCTCAGCTGGCCCCTATGATGAGCGATCCAAAGACCTCTCCAAGCTACCTTGACACAAGCACTTCTGGCTTCTTTTTCACTTAGCACAAATTCTATTCATCTCTGAAAGGCATCGATCCTGAGAGTCATGCTCTTCATCAGTGCCAACCTGTGCTTTATTGTTCAGCTCTCTCAGATAGGAGTATCAACAGCCAGGCTAAAGTATCTCTTTAGTGTTTGACTTCTCTCATCCGGTGCCAGTGTATTGTCTTCTAGAACACGTTGTGTGCTCTAGTCTGTGCACATAAACCATCTCTGCAGTGTTTCTCGAAGAGTCACTTCACTCTGCACTTAGCCCAGTCGCTCTTAACAGAAGGAAAATGAAAAGATGTACTTCAGATAAAATTGCTTTCCAGTAGCTTCAGCCTCAAGTCATCTGTGAATTCAGCTTGGACATCCAGCGGTGGAATACTGGCCCTGAAGTCAATGGCAAAACTTCCATTGACATCAATGAGATCAGGATTTCACTCCCAGTCACTTGGCTATGGGTCATCTGGTTCCCCTATGGCTGGTCTGCCCAGGTCTAAGCTTGTACGTTTTGAGCATTGCCCTTCTCCACCCCTCAAGTCTTTTCTCATCTCCAGATGGCCATTTGCATCGTGTCCTTCCTGCACCCAATGAGTCTTCTGAAGCCAATGCAATGGTGCTCCACGCAGGGCAACTTCCTAAAAGTGGAGGGGCACAAGGTCCTGCCCCTCCATGGCCCCACCCCTGCCCCACCCCTGCCCCACCCCTGCCCCTCCAAGCCCCACCCCTGGCAAAGCCAGAAGCCAGATCCTGGCTGGGGAGCCCAGGCCCCTCCACCTGTCCAGGGTGGGGGGATCCAAGAGCAGCCCCCGCCTGTGTCTCCACCCCACCCCACAGAGCAGGTGGAGGATCCATGGCTCCCCACAGCTGCCTGCACGACTGTTACCACAACCCAGCTTTGGCTTCTGGCCTGGAAGCGAGGCTGAAGAGCTGCAGCTAGGCCATGGTAAGAACCACTCAGGACAGCTATGGAGAGACGCGGACCTTCCATCTGCCCTGGATGAGGAGTCCGGGGGACGGGGTCATGGGCTGGGGGCTGTGCTCGGCTCCTGAACCTGGACAGGTGGAGGGTCTGGCTGTCTGGGCTCTCCAGGCCACTCTTACCCGGGCCAGGCTCCAGCTTCCAGCCTGGCCAGGGGCAAGGCCTCACGGGGAAGAGGAAGAGCAGAGGGCCGGGCCTGTGGTGAAAAGTGGACTTGGCCCCCCTTTTCCGGCTCCCCCGGCTCCAAGCATGCCTAGTCAGAGAAGTGGAAAACTGTTACTGCTCCCTAGTGCCCAAGAGGGACCCTTCAACAACACACCTCACCTCCAGAGACCTAGGCAGCGAGGGATCTGACAGAGGCTGTCATGAATCGAGTCCTCCCAGTACTGCAGCATGGGGGCAGAGGAGGCAAGGGCAAGGCTAGCTGCAAAATCAAAGTGGTGGTGGCAGCATCAGAAGAAATAATGGGGGAGGGGCAGACCATCCTGGAGGATCTTTTGGTTTAAGGACTTTTATGTAATAACTTTTTTTGGAAAAAGATTTTGCTTGGATAAAGAACTAGACCATAGTGACTATCAGCCAGGATGGGCAGGGATGCAACCCTGTGCTGTGGGTGTCCCTAGCCTCTATTTGCCAGAAGCTGGGAATGGGCAACAGTGATTACCTATTCTGTTCATTCCCTCTGACGGACCTGGCATTGGTCACTGTTGGAAGATAGGACCAGGGCCGGCCTTTGGGATGGGCCGTCTGGGCCCCCACCCAAGGCAGCCCGCCAAAGAGGGCACCGTGACCAGGGTTTGGATTCCCACGTGATCTGCCGTGGCAGGCAGTCAGGCAGGTGAGCAACAGCGCTGGAGAGGGGGCCCCAGGGAGAGACCCGAGCTGCAGGGGGCAGTTGGATGACCAGCCATCTGAACCAGGTGACTCCTCCAGAGCAGGGGTGCTCCTCCTTCCCCCTGCTCCAGGTGTGCAGCCACCACTGTTCCTGCCCACCCCCCTTCCTCCGGACTGGGAGCGCCCTCCTGTCTGCTGGAGGGGGGGAAAGAGGGCTGTTGTTGGGGTGTCCCCCATGTACCCGATTTCCACTGAGCTGGGGTGACGGGACAGGGGGAATCTGTGTGTGTGTTGCTGCCTCTCTGGGTCCGGAGTGGCTGGTGGCTGCTTGTGTCTGAACACAAGCCTTCAGGCTCCTGCCTCTGAGTGTTTTCTTAAAGAGATAGCGCACGCATACCCTCAGGTACACACACACACTCCCCTCAACACAACACACACTATCTCACACATACACTCTGTCACACACTCCCCTCAAAAAACAAACACACACACACACACACTTCCCCCAACACACATAACACCAGGGCTCCCTGTATTCAGGTCACTTCCCCACCTGGGCTGTGCTGAGGCATCAGCAGCTGCTGCTCTCCTGCCCTCTCCTTAAGCAGCCCACAGGGTGCATGTGGCAGAGGAGCAGCAGTCCAGTGGGGGAGCGAGCAGCAATGCCAGCCGCTTTGTGCATCCAGATGGGTCAGTTTCCCCACATGGGTGCAGGAAGTAGGAGTGAAGAGGGCACAGTGCAGGGGTTGGGGGCACAGGAGGGAAGTGCAGGATTAGAGGTGAAGGTGGCACAGTGCAGGGGTTAGGGGCACAGGAGGGAGGTGCAGGGATTAGACGTGAAGGTGGCACAGTGCAGGGGTTAGGGGGGAAGGGAGGGTGGGGAGCCCATGGAGGACCGGGGCAATGGGGGGAGAGGCACACCACGCCCATGGGGTCCAGGGGCACCAAAATGCAAGTTCGCCCAGGGTGCCATTTTCCCTAAGGCCGGCCCTGGATAGGACACTGGTCTGACCCAGTATGGTCGTTGTTATGTTACGTTCTTATGCTTCCAATGTCTGTTATTGGCTTCCCCACGCTCTGGCCTCAGCTGGGCAGGTGCTGTGATAAACTGCCTAGAAGGGGGCTTGTTTCACCATGTGTAGCTTCTGAAACCCTCTCTGTAGCTTCTGCTGAAATGCGGCTTTGTTCCCTCTCCTAGTGAGACTCCTCTGTGTATCCTAGCCAGACCCATGGAGAGAAACTTCAGGCCCCAGAACATCATGTTCACTAGGCCCCAGCCCAGCCCCTCTCTTTTCATTTTCCATAGATGTTTTGGGGGGCCCCTGAGCTTGGGGACCCAGTGCCGTTGTCTCACTTTCCCCTGCTCTCCTCAGCCCTAATCCTAGCAGACCACCAATGTAAGTGACATGCGCAGCGACACTTTTCCATTATAAGAACCTGTTGTCAGTTGCTTATAATTGCCAAATGTTAACCATTTGGACTGAAATGTCTCATGCTGTGTATCTGCCTCAGGGTGCTTTTCTTTTGAAAGTCTCAGCAGCAGGGCCCCAAATCACCTTCATCTATACATTTGGCGACACACATGCCCTGGCAGTGGACGGGGGAGTTCAAAAATCTAAAGACAGACCAAAAACAGAATATAATCCTTTTTTTAAATAAATAAATAAATAAATAAATGCATGAATTTTGGGTGAATTTCATGATTTATTTGGCTCTGATTCACGATTTTTGAACTGTTGGGGTTGTCAATACTGAAATTCTCCAAAGAGTTCATCTGCACTGGACAGTCTCCAGACCCACAGAGCTTCTACGTGCAGACTGGACTGTGCATATGCCATTCCCGGGAGAGCAACTGAGCATGCTCCAGCCGAGGGATGCAGGGACTGAGTAATAATCTCCCTACAATTTCTCCTTCAGGCTGCCAGGCCGCTATGACACTGGGCACAAGAACTAAGAGCTCAGGGACTCTCTTTTCTGTGTTCTCAATGCTCCCCCTGCTGGCACCTAAGAGAAGGAGAAAACAGCCTGACTGGAGTGCAGAGCGGTGAGGAGTGGAGCGGGCGATAGGGGAAGAGTTGTTCTGGTGGGAAAAGGGGTAGAGACGAGCTGCAGGTAAAGAAAATGACAGGGAGGCAGAGGCCTTGGCTACACTTGCAGATGTACAGCGCTGTGAGTTAAACCTGACTTCGTGCAGCTGAGTAGGGAAAGCGCTGCAGTCTGTCCACACTGACAGCTGCCCAGCGCACTGTCGTGGCCACATTTGCGGCAATTGCAGTGCTATTGGGAGCGGTGCATTATGGGCAGCTATCCGACAGAGCACCTCTTCCCATTCTGGCGCCGTGGGTTGTGGGAAGGGGGCGTGGGTGCGGGGCATTCTGGGTCCTGTCCCAACGCCCCGTGATGCATCGCTTCGCATCCCAGAAATCCCTTTGTTTCCGTTCACCTTTGGCACCATCTTTCAACAGTTTCTGTGCAGCGCGATCTGTCTGCGGGAAATGGAACCCGAACTGCTGAGGCGTATGCTGACGAGTCTCGCCAGCACGTCACGTTTGGCTGTCTAACTATTCCTTAAGATCCAAAGTGAGAGTGAGGAGTCCGATGATGCTATCGAGCCGCGTAACGCGTACGACACGAAATTGCTTGTGGCATTCACGGACATGCTCAGCACCGTGGAACGCCGCGTTTGGGCTCGGGAAACAAGCACCGAGTGGTGGGATCACATCATCATGGAAGTCTGGGATGACGAGCAGTGGCTGCAGAACTTTCGGATGAGAAAAGCCACTTTCATGGGACTGTGTGAGGAGCTCACCCCCCACCCTGCGGCGCAAGGACACGAGATTGAGAGCTGCCCTGCCAGTGGAGAAGCAGGTGGCTATTGCAATCTGGAAGCTGGCAACTCCAGACAGCTACCAGTCGGTCGCAAACCAGTTTGGAGTGGGAAAGTCGACCGTTGGAATCGTGTTGATGCAAGTTTGCAAGGCCATTAATCGCATCCTACTCAGAAGAACCGTGACTCTGGGTAACGTGCAGGAAATAGTGGATGGCTTTGCACAAATGGGGTTCCCTAACTGTGGAGGGGCGATAGATGGGACGCACATTCCTATTCTGGCACCACCCCACCTAGGATCCGAGTATGTTAATCGGAAGGGGTATTTCTCTATGGTTCTCCAGGCGCTTGTGGATCACCATGGGCATTTCATTGACATTAACGCAGGCTGGCCTGGAAAGGTGCATGACGCATGCATCTTTCGGAACACTTGGCTGTTCAGGAAGATGCAGGCCGGGACTTTTTTCCCAGAGCAGAAGATCACGGTAGGGGAAGTTGAAATGCCCATTGTGATCCTTGGAGATCCTGCTTACCCGTTAATGCCATGGCTCATGAAACCCTACACAGGGAGCCTTGACAGCAGCAAGGAATGGTTCAACTACAGGCTGAGCCGGTGCCGAATGACTGTGGAGTGTGCCTTTGGCCGTTTAAAGGGCTGCTGGCGATCTCTGTATGGGAAGCTGGACTTGGCCGAAAACAGCATCCCCGCGGTTATATCCGCGTGCTGTGCCCTCCATAATATTTGTGAAGGGAAGGGTGAAAGCTTCACTCAGGCATGGACCTCCGAAGTTCAACACCTGGGGGCTGAATTTGCACAGCCAGAGAGCTGGGCTATTACAGGGGCCCAGCGCAGGGCTGCAAGGATTAGGGATGCCTTGAGGGAGCAATTTGAGGCTGAAAACCAGCAGTGATATCTGGTGCCCTGCACGGGAGTGAAGTGCAGTAGTTCCAATCTTTAGGAATCAGTGTCTGCTAAGCAGACTTGCAGTGCCTGTTTATTTCCTGGGCTAAGGAGTCTTTTATTTTATGCAATAATAAAGAATGTTTTCAAAGCCAAAAAATCAATTTATTGAAAAGAAAAAAAAAATATTTATTGAAAAGAAACAAGGGGGTGGAGTGGGGAATGGTACAATCACAGATTCGCGTATGTCCTGTCTGGTGTGCTGTGCAGTGAGTGCTGCACTTCAGGATAGCTATACTGCATGGTGATGGGGGTTGAGTGCAGAGGGTAAGGGTCATGGTTTTCAGGGCTGGGTGGTGAAGATACTGGTGTTGGAGGCAGCGGGTGGCGTGAAGAACACAGAAGTTGGGGAAAGTGGGTTGGAGGTGACAGTGGGGCACAACGGAAAGAGTTTTGGGACAAGGGCTGTGGGGGGGGTGGCGTTTGCGGTACTGCTCCTCTTTCTGCATGGCTACAAGCTCCTGGATAGCGTCTGCTTGGCGCTCCAGGATGCTTATGAGCCAATCCGTGCTTTGCTGCCGGTGCTCCGTGCTTTGCCGCCGGTGCACTGCATTTTCCTGGCGGATCCTGCTTTCTTTCTTCCTCCAGTTCTGTGCTTTCTCATTCTCTTTAATAGATTGCCGCATCACTTCTTGCAGCATGTCTTCTTTGCTTTTTCGCAGTCTCTTCCTGAGTTTTTGCAGTCTCTGAGCAGGCGATAAGAGGGACGGCTGAGGCTCAAGGTTGATGCTGCTGTATAGGCAAAATGCAACATTTAACAGAGGCAGCACTGTTTATACCAGACAAAGTAATGATTCCCCCCGCACTTAAGGAGTAGAAAACACACAGAGTCTACACAATAGCATAATTTTCCTGTCCGAAACAGAGCACACATATCCCACGGGAGCCTCAAAATGGTGAGTAAGGGGGACTGATTGTTTCAGGGCTGCACTGTCCTCTGGGTTTCTGTGCCTTGGGGAGAGCCAACAGCTTCAGGGGGCACCTACACTGAACACTGTCCCAACATTTTCCACAGGAGTTCGTCCTGGACGATATCTCGCTGCTGAAGGTGACCTGGGAAGCAAGGGAGGGTCTTCTACTCCAATGCAGCTTCCACCCTGGCACATATGCAGCTTGCCTGTGTGCAGCAATGGTCCACCCGCCCCACGCGGCACAGTGGCGTGGACACGTTAGCCTGGCTGGGACAAGGACCACGGTGGCTCTCCCGATAAACCTGCGCAAGCGCATTGCACACGTTCTGGATGAGACATTCGAGGAGATTACCGAGGCTGATTACCGCGATGTGATAAACCACATCAATGCACTATTCCGCATCTAGGCATGCATGCCTAACCCTCCTCTCCCAAAGAGCCTGCACCGAAAAAATTCCTTCCCGATGTTGTCCCACAAACTTATACAGGATCGTTTTAGGGGTCAAGGCAAAGATGCCACATTTATTATTAATTTGTAACTATTAGCAAATACCTCAATGCTTATACACATACACTCACACACACACACACACACACACACACACACACACACACACACCAAAATGTTCTGCAGCTGCTGGATAGTTACCAGTCCTGATTGTAGTTTGAGTTCGCAGCTTGGGATCGTAGCTCGTGACAGCTAACTGGCCAGGAAAGCTGAGCACGAGGAGGAGCCGGGTCTCTGTCGGGCGCGCACCGATGCTCCTTGATGTGGATAGCAGAATGTTACCCAAAGTCTCTCATCTCACCCTTCCTTTTTTATAGGAGTTTAGTTTGGATTCAAAGTTCCTAGGTCTCGCTGTGTCACACCACCTCTGGGTTTGGTGCTTGATCACCCGTCAATTGCAGGCGTGACTGTCAGCCTGGGACCTGGCTTTGATCTTCCTTCTGTTGTTTCTTTTTAGGGTGGATGCTTCTTGCTTGAGTTAGGGCTGTTGTCTAGTTCTTCAGCCGTTGGTATTTTAACTTTATCTCATCAGGACGGGCTGGTGCTGGAGGTTGATTCTATCACCCATGCATCCCTCATTCACACATCTCAACTAGACTAATAAAATTACAGCAGGGTTTGCAACAATGACGGTTGCAGCAAGCCCTTACAAAATGGAGTAAGCGTTTTAAAATGGGGTTTGAATTACAATATGGCACAGAAGTTACAATGTAGGCAAAATGGCAAGTGTAATGAAAGTTACAATGTAGGCAAAATGGCAGGTGTAATGAAATGGTGAACAGAAGTTACAATGGTACAGGATAACTAAAACCAATTTCATTCACATTGGTTCTACACCGAAAAAAAAACCCGCTTACCGGGAACCTGCTCTTCTGTTTGTCCTCCACCAAGTACCGGCCGCTGCAACTGGCTACCTTCCTCCTGGCTCGAGAAGAGCTCCTGGCTGCATGGCTCCAGGGATTCCGGGGTGTCTCCATCCGGCCCATCACCATCACTCCCGTTTTCCTCCTCCTCCTCCTCTTCCTCCTCTCCCCCACACACCAGCTCTGAAGTGTCCATGGAGGTGCTCAGAGTGGAGGTGGGGTTAACCCCAAGCATCGCATCCAGCTCTTTGTTCGGCTGGTCGCGGGGGGAGCACCCGAGCGGCCGTTTGCGTCGCGGGCTTTGTGGTAGGCACTCCGCAGCTCCTTCACTTTAATCCTGCACTGCAGGGCGTCCCGGTCATGGCCCCTTTCCATCATGTCCTTTGATACCTTCCCGAAGGTATCGTAATTCCTACGGCTGGAGCGCAGCTGGGACTGTACAGCTTCCTCCCCCTAAACACTGATGAGGTCCACCAACTCGCCATTGCTCCATGCTGGGGCTCGCTTGGCGCGTGGAGGCATGGTCACCTGGAAAGATTCGCTGATAGCACTCCACGCCATGCCGGGCTGAGCAAACAGGAAGGGGATTTTTAAAATTCCCGGGGAATGTAAAGGGTGGGTCACATGGTTGGTTACCTGAGGCCAGGGCAGTAGAGTTTGAACTGATGACCAGAGTGGCTAGAACAGGCATTGTGGGATACTGCCGAATAATTCTGGAGGCCATTCACAGCGCATTGGGCGGCCACACTGGCGCCGCAGAGCTGCAGCAGCAGCGCAATACTCGCTATTCCTCTCGGGGAGGTGCAGTACATGCAGCGCTGCAACCACGAAGATACAGCGCTGCAAATGCCTTGCCAGTGTGGACAGGGAGTGAGTTACAGTGCTGGGGGTGGCTTTACAGCGCTGTAACTCGCAAGTGTAGCCAAGGCCAGAGACAGGCTGTGGAGAGCACAGGAGCAGGGAAGGAGCAGAGAAAGGTTGCTGGGGTACATGCTAGGGCCAATGGCTCTCAACTTTCCAGACTACTGTACCCCTTTCTGGAGTCTGATTGTCTTGCATACCCCCAAGTTTCACCTCACTTAAAATCTACTTGCTTATACAATCACATAAAAATATAAAAGTGTCACAGCACGGTGCTACTGAAAAATTGCTGACTTTCTCATTTTTACCATATAATTATAAAATAAATCAACTGGAATATAAATCTTGTACTTACATTTCAGTGTATAGTATACAGAGCAATATAAACAAGTCATTGTCCGTATGAAATGTTAGTTGGTACTGCCTTTACTAGTGCATTTTACGTAGCCTGTTGTTGTAAAACTAGGCAAATATCTAGATGAGTTGAAATCCCCCCTGGGAGACCTCTGCGTACCTCCAGGGGCACACATACCCCAGGTTGAGAACCACTGTGCTAGGGGACAGGGACAGAAGAGGGCATAGATTCATAGATTATAAAGTCAGAAGGGACTATATTGGTCATGCAGACTAACCTCCTGTATAACACAGGCCATAGGACTTCCCTGAATTAATTCCTGTTTGAACTAGAGCAAATCTTTTAGAAAAACATCCAATCTTGTTTAAAAATCCCAATGATGGAGAATCCATCATGACCCTTGGTCAGTTGTTCCAATGGTTAATAACCCTCGTCATTAAAGAATTGCACCCTATTTTCAGTCTGAGTTTGTCTAGCTTCAGCATCCAGGCATTGGAAGAGCCCTCTATTATCACATTTCTGTTTCCCATGTAGATATTTATAGACTGTGATCAAGTCATCCCTTAATTTTCTCTTTGTTAGGCTAAATTGCTTGAGCTCTGTGAGTCTACCAGTGTAAGGCAGGTTTTCCAGAAGGAGGGGAGAACAGAGGCAGAAGGGTCTGTAATGACTACTAGAGGACACTCCCTACGAAACTGGGAATTGAACCCAGAATTCCTGAGTCTCCTCATTCCTCTACTGTCAGCTGTGAAGTCCACTGGCAAAGTGTGTGTCTGATCCTCCTCTATTGGTAGTTCCACAGAGAGCCAGGGCTGCACGGAGGGGGGGGGGAACAAGTGGGACAATTTGCCCCAGGCCCTGGGCCCCATAGGGGCCCCCACGAGAGTTTTTCGGGGCCCCTGAAGCGGGGTCCTTCACTCGCTCTGGGGGCCCTGGAAAACTCTCGCGGGGCCCAGGCCCCCGGAGCTTCTTTCGCTCCGGGTCTTCGGCTGCAATTCGGCGGCGGGGGGGTCCTTCCGCCCTGGGACCCGCCACTGAAGTGCCCTGAAGACCCGCGGCGGGCGGTCCATCTGCCCCGGGACCCGCCACCAAAGTGCCCCTGCCGCCGAAGACCCCAGGCCCCCTGAATCCTCTGGGCGGCCCTGCAGAGAGCAGGGTTTCTCAGCCCGTGGGTCAGGACACAAAACTAGGGGGGAGGGATAGCTCAGTGGTTTGAGCATTGGCCTGCTAAACCCAGGGTCGTGTGGCAGTTCCTGCAGCTCATGGCGTTGGCTGGGCTCACCTTCCTGCTCCAGGCACTGCAACCTCTGGGGTCCCCGTCCCAGCATTACTCAGGTTTGGCCCAGCCATCATGATGACAGGAGTCCAGGTAGGCCAAATTTCTGCAAGTGTCACTGCAACCCCACAAGTGAGGTCACAGCTCCACTCACACAAATTTGGTCCAGGCAGGTGGGGACCAACCTGAGCGGAACTGCAACCCCTGAGGTTGCAACAGCCAGAGCTGAGAGCCAAGCCCAGCTGGCCCCACAGCACAGGAACTGCAGGAGTGCCACTGTGGGGTGAGTGCCAGGCAGGACCCAACCACCCCAGGGAGCAGGACCCGACAGAAACCACCCCACAGCCTCCACCCCCAGACTATTTACTGGGTCACGATAGGCCATAAACATTTACAACTGGGTCCTGAGCCCAGAAAGCTTGAGAAACACTGACATAGAGGGTAATAGCCTACTACTACAACCAGTTACTCTGTTAGCTCAAGTGGTAGTCTCTGTGCTGGAATAATACCATCACACCTCAACCAGCCTCCGAGGGTGTCATGAAAATGCATTCATTAATGGTTGTGAAGTACACATAATGTGATGATGAGCTCCACAGAAAAGCCCATGAGAAAATTAATAATTCCAGACGCAGTGCAGGATTTGGCTGGTGTGTGGTAAATAAGGCCTGTGGCCACACGTTCGATGATGAACATATGAAGAAATACTGAATAACTATCAACTGAGGGAGAACTACGCCCCAGGGCACCTCATGAGGCAGCGATCTTTTGGAAAAAATACTCTGATCAGATGATTAAAGACTGTATAATAATATATATGCATGGTGGCAGGGGCTCAAGTAAGGCTGCAGAGGCAATCTTCATTCTGGCATTTCCTAACTTCTGAGTGCTTGGTTTTGCACCTCGATAGTGTTCTTTAATGTAGTTCTTTCATACACAATTTAACATTTACACTGCAGTTTTGTCTCAAGGGCACAACCAGGCCATCAGAGAGCCCAAAGACAAGACCACAGGTGGATGAGAAACAGGTTGGTGGAAGACAGGGTAACAAACATACTAAGATGTGTGCAATTCTTAGCCACTCCGAGCCTCTCTCAGCATCCACCCTGTCGAGAGACCAGCTTTCCTTTCTGTCCATTGGCAGAAGTCCACCAGGGTCACTCAGAGATGTGCAACACAATAGGCCAAAATGGAGCTGCAGCTATTTAACCAGGGCTGAATTGTCCTCAATGACCCTGGCCCCCCATCTACACTGACAGGGTATGCCAGGAGGGGTTCAAAGACTTTCTTTCCCCCACACTGAACTTTGCTAATACAATTCACATCAGATATTCGTGGTGTTTTGTCACTGCCAGCTGGCCTGAATTTATCCCAGCAACCTAGCTATGAAAGGCTCCATATCCCATTATCAGTCAGTCCCCTGAGCCACCCAGTCATTCATCTGGGGAGATTTCATTTTGATTGCACAGGCCCAAAGCAATCAATGTAGGAGGAAATTAAACAAAGGAAAATATGGATTTGCTCCTGATGTAAATACTGCGGAATCTGACATTTCGCTGTGAAGAGTGTTGTCCCATGAAGAGCAGTTCAGTACAGAAGAAATATGGTCACCGCTGTCCTGGGTAGCAGTGCTGCTGGGAAGCTAAACTGTTTTATTGGGCAGGTGAGGGAGCTGTAGCAGAGAATGTATGAATGGGAGGAATTCTCAAGCAAGTCTTCTCAATAGATGGATGTTAAGTTTAAGCTACATAACAGGCTTTGCTGAGGTTTTTCTCCTTTCCCCCCAAAGCATGCATGCTAAGCCATCTATAGCAAAATCCCATTCTCAGCCATGCACAGGGGATCTCAGATCTGATAGGCCCCTCTCTATGCATGGAGGGAGAGCAGACTTTCAGTCATGGATTCTGAGCCCCCATTGCCCTTTGCCTTGGGCAGCCATTACCTCTATGCAAAGTGGTACAAACCATCACCATTCTGACCTGGTAGCATTTTCGCTTACGTTACATGGATGTAAATGACTGTGCAAAGCGCTGGGCAATAGAGGCTCAAGCCCGAGATCTGCCATGCAGAGCAGAGAGCAGAACTTTCCCTTTATAGGAGCACTGGTGTGTTTGTGTGTGCATGTGTCCATGCACATCTTGCATCTGTTTCTTAAGACCAAGAGAGAATTAGATACACTCCTATTTAATATCTCCATTAATAATCTGGGGAACGGAGTAAAGGGCATGTTACTGAAATTCACTAAATTAAGACACTAGCTTGAGAGACGCTATAAACACCTGTGTGGACAGGGAGAGTTAAAGAGTAGAGAACTGGCACTCAGGTACCACAGTGCAGATCCCAAAATAACCTATTTAGATTTGATTTAGATAGAAACTAACAAAATGAGATTCAGCGTGAAAAAATGCAGGTGAGTACATCTTGAAAAATGATTCAACACACCGCTATTGAACTGCCAGGAGAAGCTGGGAGGCAGTGATGCTGAAAGAAATGGAGGCAGAACAGCAGAGTTTGCAATGCAAGGTGGCAGCAAAAGTAATTAATGCCGTTTGGGGCTGTGTTCACCCAATATCATGTAACCCTGCAGGGAGGTAGTCGCCTGTCCCCAGATGGCTCTGGTATGACTGTATTTGGAGCTGTCTTTTACCTCATTAGCAGAAAGTGGATGACAAACTGGAGGGCGTTCAAGAAGAGCAAATCAACTGATTTAGGAGGTGTAAGGCATTGCGCTAGCAGGAAGGGTTACAAAAAAGTTATAACCCAAGAGTTAAATGTCTGCAGCTTGGCTAAATGGTGACTAAGGGCTTGTCTACATTAGGGCTTCTGCAGTGTAAAGCTCCCACGATTCTGGACAGCACAAGGCAGTGTAGTCAAGAGAAAGGGGACAATGTTAAGAGGGAGAATTTAAGGTGCATATCAGGAACACTACTTGAGAGTGCAATGGGTACAGCCTCACCTGCAGGGAAGGGATGGACACCTCCAAGATGAGCATGTTTAAAATTATACTAGAAATCATCAGAAAACGGGCCTTAGGGAACAACCTCCCAGGGTTCATAGGTCAGACCCATGCCTCCTCCTAAACTACGGGAGATTTGCATTTCAAGCTACAAACCTCTGGGCTCTTCAGTTGTCCTGCACCGTGCATGGGTTTGGGGATGATGACAGCACTGACAACTCTCGTGATTTTATCACAAGTGTCATGGTTACCAGGCCAGCTGTTCCTCTGGCCCCTCTCTGGTCTCTCAGGGTCAGACCTGGAGCCTTTACCCCTCCTGGGGTGGAATCATGTGATTCTCTTATTCATAGGCTGGGCTCTGGGCTACAATACCATGTGCTTCAACCGTGGCTAAGCAGCAGGTCCTCCCGGGTGCAGCAATTGCAGTTCTTTCCTGTGGGAGCAGTGACCAGTGCTGAAGAGTGATCAGACAGTCTTTAAAGATTAACAAAGATTAACATCAGAAAGAAAGAAAAATATTTTAAACAACTAAGCAGTCTACACAAACATCTATTTCACCTAAAGCCCAACCATCCTGTGATGGTGAGGCGAGCAGGCCTGGCTTCTGCAGACACCATAGTGGGTCCTGGGTGTCAGTCTGACAACTCAGCTGACCTCTGGACAGAAAGTCTAACTTTTTATAGACTTGTAGCACCAGAGGGCTGGAAGGGACCTCAAGAAGTCACCAAGGCCAGCCCCCTGCGCTGGGGCAGGACAAAACAAACCTAGACCAGCCCTTGTCCAACTTGTTTATAAAAGATGCCAATGATGGGGACTCCATCCAATCCAATTCCACATCTTAACTTCCCTTATAGTTAGGGATTTTTTCCTAGTAACCTAAATCTCCCTTGCTGCAGATTAAGCCCATTGCTTCTTGTTCTACCTTCAGTGGACATGGGGAACCATTGATCATCATCTTCTTTATAACAGCTCTTAACATATTTGAAGACTGACCAGGTCCCCCATCAGTTTTCTTTTCTCAGAACTAAACATGCCCAATTTTTTCAACCTTTCCTCATAGGTCAGATTTTCATCTTTGTTGCCCCCCTCTGAACTCTCTCCTGTTTGTTCACAACTTACACAAATTGTGGTGCCTGGGGGGAACTGGACACAGTACTCCAACTGGAACCTCACAGTGCTGAGTAGAAAATGGGACAATTACCTCCTGTGTCTTACATACAACACTCCTGTTAATACATGCCAGAATCATATTAGCCTTTTTTGCAGCTGCATCACATTGACAACTCATTCAGTTTATGGTCCACTATAACCGCCAGATCCTTTTCAGCAGTACTACCACTTAGCCATTTAGTCCTCATTTTGTAGCTGTAATCCGTTTGATCTGCTGGCTCCCACCTCTGGGCCCACATGGTGTTGTAAACAGAAGTATTGTAAACAGGCTGGAACCAGGAGGTAGAATCTTCACAGCTAATAGCTCAGGCATTGTCTCTTAACAACCCTGAAGTTTACTGTGAGGTGGCTTATCTTGAGCCACTCTTCTGGGTTTCCTTACAGTCTGCTATTAAATTAAACCAATATATACCTACAGTAAATATCCCTACAACCAGGTCATCCACAGTATTCATAAATTATTACAGAGCACACCACTTCTGTGACAGCCAGTCACATGATATTTGGTGATTTTCTTAAAGCTCCATCTTCTGGAGTCATGTGATTATGTGAGAATTTCAGCTTTCATTAAAAAAAACCCAGACAACCATGTCTAGCCCTTGTGGTTACAGAGAAATGCTTGAAAATGTGACCCAGATACACCCTGAAGGCTCAGAAACAAGGCAACAAATAAAATGAACCTAAAATTTATATTTTTTTTAAAACCCATCACAGGGTCCGCACAGGTCTCCCCCCTCCCGAGCCTGTGCCCTGCGTTGGCTATTTCAATAAAAAGTCCCCATGCCTTCTTCAGTGCTTCAGCCTTGTGTCTTTATTTGTAGTGCAACAGTATAGTCCCCCTTATTCCCGCAACAGCTATCCCCAGTCAGACCCTTCCCAGGGTCTCCTGGCCCGTGAGGCTCCTTGCCTTTGGTGAGGAGACCGGGATGTAAGCCTCCTGTCCCCTCCCCAGCTAGCCTCCTCGCTGAGCTTTCTGCAGGGCTTTTATAGCCCTCCCCCTTCCTCAGCCCAGCTGTTTCTACTTAGCTCAAGTCATTGCTGTGAACTGTCCCTCATTAAGGCCTGCAGCTGGGCTCTCTGCTGGCTTCCCTACCAGAAAGCAGGGCTTGGCCAGCCTTTTGGCAGGGCATTCAAGGGATTTTACCTCAGCCCCGCCACACATCTCTCCCCTTCCAGAAGCTGCCAGGCTCCACCTGTCCCTGCCCCTCCTCGGCCGGATAAATCCGCTCCTCGGCGGGAGCTCCTGTACCCCTGCTGTGGGTTCCTGCGGACCCCCTCCGGACTCCCTTCCAGGGTTACCAGGTCCCCCCCCACATCCGCAGAAGGGATAGGTCTCCCCTCTATGTCCCTTAGTCCAGCAGAGTCCGCATTCCTGCTCTACCCATGGCTGGTGGCCTAGGTACCCCACCTCTGGGTTCTGTTCCCTGGCCCCCTGGTCCTGGCCTTCCTTGGATTCCCGAGGGCTACACTCCTGGCACCCCTCCCCTGAGGGTCCTTTGTTGCCGCATAACCAAGTCTTCACCGTGTTGTCTAGGAGTTTCCCTGCTAGCCCCCTCTTTTTCCCCTGTCCCTGGGGGAGGGGGTTCTTTTGCCTTTAAGGGTTTGGGCTTCCCATTACCCCCTTTCACCCCTTCCCTTGGGTATTCTGTGGCCCCCACCTCAGGCGCTACATCCTGACTCCAGGCTTCCCCCAACAGGGGTCCCCAGTCACCTCCCAATAGGACTGGGTAGGCTCAGTTCTGCACTACCCCCACCCGGTGCCACCGGAAGTGCCCCTGAACCTCTATAGGCACCTGGGCCATCGGATAGCTCCAGCTGTCTCCATGGACGCATCTCAGGGCTACCCTTGCCCCTGGGATTACCTAGTGGGGCTTCATCAAACCCCTCTGCATCAGTGAGCGGGAGGAGGCGGAATCTACTACTCCCTCCCGGGGCATCCTCCCAGCAACACTCGTATAGTTGTCAGGGGGGTATCTCTTTGCCCCCTTCCAGCCCCCAGTCCACCCACAAAAGTCCGCCAGCCCACATGGACAGTCCTGCTTCTTATGGCCCAGGCGTCCACACTGCCAGCTGGTCAGTTCTCTGCTGCGGGTGGGCCCTGGGTCTGGTCCCCTCTTGGGAGTAGCATCCGGCAGGCTTCTCCCCGGCCCCATTTCCTTGCTGGGCTTTACTATCCGCCGGGGCCCCTCTGCTTCCACATACTCCTCCGTTAACCGGACCGCATCGGCCACGCAGGCCAGCTGATGCCTTCGGACCCACATGCGTACTGGGTCCGGGAGTCCCATGAGGAATTCTTCCAATACCACTTGGTCCAGGACCTCCTCTATTGTCTGGGGTGCGGGCCTCAAACACCAGGTGGCCCAGTCAGTCAGTCTCTGGGCGAATGCCCTGGGCCACAGGCCCTCCGTCCAGCGGGCTGCTCGAAACCACTGACGGTTCTCTCAGTTGAGAGTCCCAAGCCTTTACTGCTTCGTAGTCTCTGGCCTGGGCCTCACCCAAAGCCATGAACGCGGCTTGGGCTTCTCCTTCCAGGTACGGGGCTAGCCGCAGGGCCCAGATCGTCCACTCCCAGCCAGCCGCATAGCCACCCGTTCAAAAATTTCCAGAAATGCATTAGGATCATCTGCAGGGCTCATCTTGCAGAGCCCCCACCCCGGCATCCTGGTTCCATCTCCCCGTGGCCAGACTCACCATTCCTTGGAGGAGCTGTTGTTGGGTCGCCGACTGTTCCCTGATAAACTCCTGGCGTGCCCTCTGTTGGTCTGCCTGCCAGGTCATCAGGGCCTGTTGTTCCGTCTGTTGGGACTGTTGCATTTCTTGCACCATGGTCACCGGCCACTTTAGGGTTTCCTCCATCTTGGCAGACCCCAGTAACAATAGCTAGGAGGATCCCAGACAAGCCCCCAGTGTCACAGGATACGCACAGGTCTCCACCCTCCCGAGCCTGTGCCCTGCATTGGCTGGTTCAATAAAGAGTCCCCATGCCTTCTTCAGTGCTTCAGCCTTATTGTCTTTATTTACAGTGCAACAGTATAGTCCCCCTTATTCCCACAACAGCTATCCCCAGTCAGACCCTTCTCAGGGTCTCCTAGCCTGTGAGACTCCTTGCCTTTGGTGAGGTGACCAAGATGTAAGCCTCCTCACTGAGCTTTCTCCAGGGCTTTTATAGCCCTCCCCCTTCCTCAGCCCAGCTGTTTCTACTTAGCTCAAGTCATTGCTGTGAACTGTCCCTCATTAAGGCCTGCAGCTGGGCTCTCTGCTGGCTGCCGGGGTCCCTGCACCTGGCTTCCCTACCAGAAAGCAGGGCTTGGCCAGCCTTTTGGCAGGGCATTCAAGGGGTTTTACCCCAGCCCTGCCACAACCCCTCATGATTTTTAAGACCGCCTCATGACTTTGGAAGCCTGACTTGTGATTTTTGACTGTTCACCTCTGGCCACCCTGTAATGACAACATATGCGATGTAACTGGAGGGATGCCATACTGCTGAAAGCAGCCCTCATTCCTCTGCAGCTCTCCTAGACACAGAGAAGCAGGGTTGGTGTCTTTAAACATGTCACTTCTCCCCATGCAGGGAGTCCAGTGAGTGCTGTGTGTGATGCTGTATGGAATCTGGGGGACACTTTAGAATATTATGTCAAGTATCAGGGGGTAGCCGTGTTAGTCTGTATCTACAAAAACAACAAGGAGTCTGGTGGCATCTTAAAGACTAACAGATTTATTTGGGCATAAGTTTTCGTGGGTAAAAACCTCACTTCTTCAGATGCATAGAGTGAAAGTTACAGATGCAGGCATTATGTACTGACACATGGAGAGCAGGGAGTTACTTTGCAAGTGGAGAACCAGTGTTGACAGGGCCAATTCAATCAGGGTGGATGTAGTCCACTCCCAATAAT
>NW_020664523.1:2000390-2006238 GCF_002925995.2 Terrapene triunguis | reverse complement strand
AATTAAGGTGCTTAGTGTGGCCGCGCACAATCGAATTTATACAACCTGTTTCCCAAATTCGAATTATCTAAATTCGGATTAATCCTGTAGTGTAGACATACTTTGAGATGCATCAGGGGGTAATACAGTCAGAGTTGTTCTCCGACAGACAGGGCTCATCACTTATTTGCAGGGCCCTACCAAATTCAAGGTCTATTTTGGTCAACTTCACGGCCAGAGGGTTTTTAAATGGGTCAATTTCACAATTTCAGATATTTACATCTGAAATTTCATGGTGTAACCATGGAGGTCCCAACCCAAAAGGGAATCATGGAGGGAGTCCCAAAGTTGTTGTACGGGGGTCACAGAATTGCTACCCTAACTTCTGTGCTGCCTTCAGAGCTGGGTGATCAGATTTTATGGGAAGGGCTTATTTCACAGTTGGTGACAGGTTTTTCATGGCTGTAAAATTGGTAGGGCCCCACTGTTTCTCTATACTTAGACTGTAAGCTCTTGGGACATGGACCATCTTTCTGTTCAGTGTTTGCACAGTGCTGAGCACAACAGGGTGCTGGTCCCAGCAATACAAACAATAATAATGTCCTGGCTTCGATGTGCCTGAGCTGTGCTGGGTGACAACACTAGAGGCACAGTTCAGTGGGTTCCCCAGAGGCATCACCAGGCAGACTGGACAGACCATATGGATCAAATTTGGACCTACCTGCAGTGTGCATCCAACCCATATGCCCCCTGCCACGTTCTGGGGGTACCTATTGGCATGTGCCCCCTTCACCCTAGTGTCTTTTGTGGCAGGGTGGCTGGCCCCTCTCCACTCAGGAGGGACAGATTTCCCTGACAATGAATGTGTTTTATCTCCCAGCTCACCTCTCACAAAGGGGAAGTAGCTGCAGCAGCTCCAAAGTCTCTGCAGAATGAGTGGAGTGGGGAAGGCACTGGTCTGAAATCTCCAGGAGCTGGGGTAGAGCGGGCTACCTGAGCCTGCCTCAGGAGAGCCATGGTGACCGCTGCCCCCACGGCCCTGGGAGGAGTTTGGGAGGTGTTGGGGGGGTGCAGGTTCTGTGTCATGCCCCTGAAGCCAGCAGAAGACAAGGGGAGAGGCTGGGACCCTGCAGAGATGGGGTCCTGTGGGTATAGCGCTAGGGCTGAGGCACTCACCACATGCAAGGGGAGGCTGTCTGTCCAGGTACTTGCACAGCCCTCATCTCCGCACTATCTGAGCACCCCAGCCAGTAAGGGATTTCCCTTCACACGTTCCAGGGGGTCAGGGCAGGGCTAGTTTCCCCATTGTACAGCTGGGGAACCGAGACCCAGGGTAGATCAAGTGACTCACCCAAGGTCCTACAGGAGGCTGTGGCAGGAATTGAGCCTAGCTCTCCTGAGTGCTAGTCCAGGCCCTATTCATTGGACCACCATTCCTCCCTGCGATCTGGACAAGCACAGAGGTGGAAAAGGCCTGTTCTCATGCCTGATCCCACTCTGTTCCCCAGCCCCACAGTCACTGCAGCACTTGTCCCTACTCTACACCATCGAGTGCTTTCTCCATCTGAAATGTTTCAGCGATGAGGACAGTGGAATTGTGCTGCTTGAGATGCCTTAGGAGGCCCATCCCCACCACAGTGGTATGGCGCTGAGAACCGTGGGCAGAATTGCTATGTATGTAGGAACTCTACCCCATGGTGCAGGCTGTGTTCTGAGTGTGTAGCCAGGGAGAAGACCCCTCAGTCTAGCATGCAATTACACTGTACAAGCACGGGCTTCCCAGCTGCCATGAAACATCAGGAGAACAGCCCTGAGAATGTATCACCACCATTAGGTTGCTAAGGGAGCCCCTACTGGAATAATCATTGTAAATTGCAGGATTAACGGCTGTTTATATAGCACGTTACAGCACTAATTCAACTGCTTCCTGTGAAGCCACTTCCCCTGCCTCCCTCCCATTCCCTCTGCTGGGCAGGGGCTGGGAGCTGCTCACGGAGTCACCAACTGTTGATGGGGCTACAAGTGTGATGAACTCACTCTCAGGAAAGTGGTTTCCTCTATAAGTAAGACCCGAAAGAACTCTTTCCTATGATGTGCCGTGTGAAGCACTGACTGACGGGCAATGGGTGAGCTCTTGACAGATAGTGGGGACCCCTTGGTGGGTGGTGTCCCTTCTTGTGGGGTGAATGGGAATCCCCTCCAGAGCTCTCCAGTCCTGGTTCTCCTCCAGTTCATCCATACGGGGCTGGTCGGAGGGAGTGATGGGCAGAGGATTTGATGGGGGATTGGCAGAGGTGGTTCATGGTGGTGTACATGGCCACCTTCATGTTTCTTTACTGTGCTGGGGTGGCGTATGGGCTCTGCAGCTCCCAGGATGCACTGCACCTTGTTCAGAATAGACGATCACTCAGATCAAGAGTGACATAGCAATGCATGCTGGAACCTGTAGTCTCTGTGAGCCATGCCTCTGGCGGATGAGGAGGGCAACTGCATTGTGCTCAATTTTAGGCACATTGGGGGCCGCCCATGGTGGCACCCCATTATAGGGCACTATGGATATGACTGCTGGGCTGTGCACTTCATCAGCGTATCACTCACCCCATGAAGAGCTCTTCAGACCCCAGAATTTGCTGTGGGGCTCATGAGGACTAGAATGGGTTACCTAGGGAAGTGGTGAAATCTCCATCCTTAGAGGTTTTTAAGGCCCAGCTTGACAAAGCCTTGGCTCGGATGATTTAGTTGGTGTTTGTTCTACTTTGAGCAGGGGGTTGGACTAGATGACCTCCTGAGGTCTCTTCCAACCCTAATATTCTATGATTCTATAATTCTAAGGCTGATGGTGCTGTCTGGACACCAGAACCTTTAAAAACACCCTCTTATATAAACAGCCCTTCAAGTGCTGCTCTCGAGTCAAAAGCAGTTTCAGCCTGCTCGTGCCCTGGGCTTCCCTGAGCAGGAATGCGGGCTCAGACAGAGGAAATCACATCCCAGCCCAAGACACTCCTTCAGAAGAGGCCCCAGTTCTTTATTCCCCCATGTGACACCAGCCTGACTCCAGGGACTGGCTTCGGAGAACCAAAGGCTGGCCCCTTGTTTGGAACTTGCAGCCCCTCCACATGGGGCAGGCCTGCTGCCACACAGCACAGAAGGATACAGACTGTGCTCACCTGCTCATCACTCACTGCCTCTCCGCACAGGGGTCCTCCTCAGCCCCTGGGCCTGGCCCTTGCTCAGGCCCACAAGTTTTTGCCTGTTTGGCTGTCTTAGCAGCGTGAAAGCGACACATCCCAGGGGACGGGCTCCATCTTTGTCCCTTTGGAGTGAGAGTCTCCTGCGCCCCTCTGTCACTGGGTTCTTCCAGTGGAGGGGTTTCTGCAGGCTACTCGGCCATTTCCACTGATCCGTTTTTGGATGCTTGTCACTTTGTCAGCCAGTTGCCTCTATGGGCTGCTGTGTACAGCCTGGCCAGACATCATGCGGCAGGTCCCAAAAATCACGAGTCTGAACAAAAATGGGGACATTTTACAAATCATCCTTGCTAGGTTCTTTGTCTTCGCTTTATGGCAATGGAGCCATTTGGAGTCTCGATCTCAGGCTTTCTCTGCAGCCCAGCAGGCGAGACACTGACTTCTTTTCAAATGAAAGTTGAGAATGTGTAGGTGCTGCTTGTGGGGAACATGCAGTAATGCAAGTAGGGTGGTACCCTCCAGTACGCAGAACCGGCAAGAGATTTTTAGCAGGTACGGGGTACCGGAAAGACTTGGGGCTAGTCCCCCTCTCTGGAGGGGTGTGGGGTGGGGGCTGTGCTCTGCTCCTTAAAGGAGAAGAACGCAGCTAGGGAGAGCATTCAGTCTTTATATGGCTTTAATAGCACAATACATATGCTAACAAGCCTTTGTTGTTAAGTTGGTCGGGAGTCCTCAAGAGGGGAGGGGGGGGGGGAACGGAAGGTTATTAAACAGTGTTTTTGATTCTGTTTCTCCCCATTGGTCTGAATTATCCATGACATTCATACTGCATCACATCAAGTCCTAAGCATTAGAGGAATGCTTCTGCTTGCACTGACCAGAGGATGTTTGGATTCTGATATCAGCCCAGTTCTGCAGCCTGACAGGAATCAGATATTGTCCCCAGTGTACATAGAATTCTTCTTCGCAGCCAAACTAGTCAAACATGCATTGTGTTAACTAGAACTGGAGCAGCCAAAAAAAAAAAAAAAAAAAAAAAAGAAGAAAACAAATGCCTCATTTTCCAGCTTTGTGGGTGAGAGAACTATAAGTAAAGATTATAATACCGGACACTGATGGCTTTAAACCAGCTGCCTCACAAATCTGTCAAGAACTTTGCTGAAAATATGTTCCTCATCTTAGCAACGGAGCCAAGACTTATCACACATCTGCCCACCTTTATTTGAATGAAGTTCCTTCTGATCTGACAGCTCAGGCATTGTCAGTTTCATCCAGAACAATTTACAAACTTGGAACCTAATCCTGTAAACCCTTAATCATTTGATCAATCCCATTGAAGATAATGGACCACTTTTGTGGTAAGAGTTTCAGGAGTCTCTTCTGTTCCTATAAAGGAAGTTGAATCTCCCATTGAAATGCAATGTTTGGGTACAATACCATAAAGCAGCTTAGGATACAGTTCTACTTAAAAATTGTCTTTTAATAAATCATACATATGCTGAAATGACTTCTCATCCAACTCCCATATTCCATATAAACAGACTGAAATACTACATATTTGGGGGGAAAGTGAGTAGTTAAGCATGTTGATGTTTGTATATACAAACACCCATTTCATCACTGTACTGGAAAATATAGTTGAACTTAATTTTCTATGGAATTTGAAGAAAGTTTAACAGCCCCAATTATTTTCTGTGTTAATCAATTTGTACCTAAAAAAATTACATGCCTTCTAAGAGAAAAGAATCAGTCCACACTTACTGAAAAAAAATTCCTTCCAACTGGTGTTCATGTAAGCAGAGTCAGGATGAGCTCTACCCTGACATCTGGTGGTGAATTATGGCGAGTGTGGAAAAGAACTCCAGGGGCTGATCTTGTTTGCATAGGCACACCCACTCGCCTGGCATGAAACACAGCAACTGAAAGTGGTTACTTTGGCTGGTGTGGGATCCCCAGTTTCTCTATTATTGGGGCAGGAAGAATAAAGTTTTGTTACCCTGATTCTGTGAATCAAGGCCAGTGGAACTTTGTATGACAGAAGGACTGAGTGAGTCCTTCACCATTACCTAAGTAGCACTTGCTTGACAAGGGGCATGGGTTACAAAACCCAGTGAATTGAGAGAGGATGGGGACAGGTATTTGTACCTGATGGTATGGGCCCCCTCTGAGGGTTTGAAACACCAATTGCACCGCCTCCTCTCTCCACTGTTGAATGTCAGAGCTAACTTTGATTCCCTTAGGAGTCTAGTTACAGGCTGCTGAGCTGAATTCACTTTGGGCCAATGGTGCACCAGCACTGGGGCTCCCCTACTATACTATGAGCTGAAATCACTAAGAGCTGAAATCACAAAAGAGCTGATGTTATTAAGAGCTGAGATCACTGAGTGCTGTGTTAACTAGTGGGGGAGCCTGAAGCTATATTGCTCAGCAGCTGGTGGAGCAATTTGTGGGGACGACTGGAGGAGCAGTGAGTGGCGTGGAGCCTTGTGGGGCCGGTTGGAGTGGCCCAAGGAACGGCGAGCGGAGCTGTTTGCGGGGACGGCTGGAACGGCTCACAGGTCGGTGAGCGGAGCGGAGCGGAGCGGAGCAGCTTGTAGAGCGGAGCAGTTCATGGGATGGCAGGAAAGTGGACTGGCTCGTGGTAAAGGCTGCGGCGGAACCCCCACGGAGAAACAGACGGC